>NC_142868.1:155574000-155876250 GCF_051225735.1 Oryctolagus cuniculus | reverse complement strand
TATAATAACCAAATGGAAAAATACACTAGAGGGATTTAACAACAGATATGAATACACAGCAGAATGAATCACCATTATTGACGAGAAGCTATTGGTGTAAAAAAATCAAAAAAAGAATGAAGATATCAAATAAATATAAAATAAAGAATGAAGAAAATTAAAGAGACCCTAAGGAATTCATGGAACATTTTCAAATGTACTGAATTCACTTTATGGGAGTCTTAGAAGGAGAAGAGATAGGGAGAATAAAGATAACTTGAAGACCTAATGGCTGAAAACTTCCCAAACTTGAGTTAAGGCATAGATGCATAAACTTCTAAAAGCTCAGTGAACTGCAAGAGGAATAATTCATGAAGACATTTACTGTTTCAAACAATCAAAATGTTGAAACACAGAGACTCTCAAAAGAAACAAGAGCAAGGTGACTAGTCACCTAGAAATGATACTCAATACAACCATCAGCACATTTCTCAGCAGAAGTTTGTAGACCAGAGCCAGTCTAATGACGCATTTAAGGTACTGAAAGTAAAAAAGTCTACTGAATCTCCATAGATGACAAAAATGGTCATTCAAACATAAGGTAGAATTTATGAAATTCCCCAGGCAAACAATAGCTGCAGGAATGTATAACCACTAGACATTCTCTACAAAAAATATGAAAGAGATTCTTTCAAGTTGAAATGAAAGGAGGCAACTTGGTAATACTAAGACATAAAATATCAAACTCTCCAACAAAGTTAAATAGCTAGAAAATAGTAAAGCAATATAGTAATTTTTAGTTATAATTCAACTTTTTATTTTTACAAGATTTAAAAGGTAAATGCACAATAATCACAGATCTATGTCTAATGGTGTGCAATATATAAAGATGCATTTATAAAATTTTTTTATTTATTTGAAAGAATGAGAGAAAGAGAGAGAAGGGAAGCAGACATTCATATATCTTGCATTTGCTGGTTTACTTCCCAAATGTCTCCAACAGTGCTAACCTATACCAAGCCAGGAGTCTGGAACTCAAAGTCAGTCTCCACATGGGTGGCAGATTCAACCACACAAGTCATCACTTGCTCTCTACTAAGGCAAATGTTAGCTGGAAACTGAAATCAGGAGTGCAGTGGTACTTGAGCCCAGGCACCCCAACATGAGATACATGCATCTAGAGTGGAATCTTAATTGCAATGTAAAATGCTTACCCCATGATGTAATTTCTGACATCAGTAACAAAAAAGAGTAGGTGGAAGAATAGAACTTTATATGAGAAAAGTATTTGTATGTGATTAAAATTAAGTTTATATTAATTTAAGACAGATGGTCATAACTTCCAGATGTTACATGAAATCTCCATGGTAACCACAAAGAAAAATATATAAAATATGCACAAAATGAAATGATATGTGAATCAAAACATACCACTACAAAAAAATCAGCAGAACAGGCAGCAGGGGAGAAAATAAAAGACATAACAGAGAAAATAAAAGACATAACAGAAGTAAGATATATAAAAAACAGATGACAAAATTGCAAAAGTGTGCTTCATTATTAGTATTTACTTTAAATGTAAATGGATTTATTTACCCAATCAAATGTCATGATTGGCAAAATGGATAATAAAATAGGATCCATCTTTATGTTATCCTCAAGAGATTCAATTTTTTTATTAGACAGATAGAGTTAGACAGTGAGAGAGAGACAGAAAAAAAGGTCTTCCTTCTGTTGGTTCACCTCCCAACTGGCTGCTACGGCCAGCGCACTGTGCCGATCCAAAGCCAGGAGCCAGGTGCCTCCTCCTGGTCTCCCATGCGGGTGCAGGTGCCCAAGCACTTGGGCCATCCTCCACTGCCCTCCGGGGCCACAGTAGAGAGCTGGACTGGAAGAAGAGCAACTGGGACTAGAACCCAGCGACCATATGGGATGCTGGTGCCGCAGGAGGAGGATTAACCAAGTGAGCCACAGCACCAGCCCCAAGCGATTCACTTTGGATATAAGGATATTCATGGATTAAAAATGAAAAGACAGGAAAAGATATGCCAAGTAAATGGTAATCAAAACAGCAGGAGAATCTCTAATAATGTCACACAAGAGATTTTTTTTTATTTTATTTTTTTTAACTTTTATTTAATGAAATAAATTTCCAAAGTACGATTTATGGATTACAATGGCTTCCCCCCCATACCGTCCCTCCCATTTATGAGAGACAAAAAGTACAGTATCTAAAGATAAAGCTATCAATACCCCAAGAAAATACAGCAATTACCAATATATATGGGACAAAAAAATCAGAGCTCCAAGATATGAAACAAGCATTAGCAGATTCATGGAAGGAATAGGCTTTTGTACAGTAACAAAAGGAGATTTCAATACCCTATTAACAATAATGCATAGAGCAACCACATGAATGTTCAATAAGAGAATAAAAACTTAAACAATAGTATAATGATAGAACCTAGCAGACATACACAGAATACAACACCCAACAAGGGAAAACAGATTTTATCAAGTGTTCATGAAAGTCTCCAAGATAGTTGATATGTTAAGTTAAAAGACAACAAATAACATTTCAAAATAAAGTATATAACATATCTTTTTAATATCAAATTAATTTCAAAATGAAAATAACAGAATAAACATTGATAAATTTTATAAAAATCTGAGTATTGGACAACAACTCTTAGACAATCAAAAGGCTAAAGTAGCAATCACAAATGAAATTAGTAAATACTTAGAAACGAACAAAAATGAAAACACTATACAGAAAAACTCAAAAAATAAGGAGCATTTATAAACTCATTCTATGAAGCCATCATCACCCTGATACCAAAATGAAACAAAGAAGCTATGGAAAAATTTTAAATAATACAAATTGATGTCCCTCATGAATACTGATGAACTTTCTAAAATCATCACTAGCAAATTGAATTCAACATAATTAAAAGGATTCTACACCATGATCAAGTGGGATCTTTCCTGGAACAAAAGGATGATTCTACCAAAGATGTAAAATGGCATTAAAGAAGACAATAAATGCGATGTTCATGGATGGATTGGGACACTTAATATTGTTAATAAACCAATACTTCTCTGGGTGATCTACAATTTCAATTTAACCACAATTAAAATTCTAATGATAATTTTTAAATAGGAAAATCCATATCCAAATTCATATAGAATCTTATAGATCCCAAATAGCTAAAAGAAATCTTGAAAACAAAGAATAAATTTGGAACTTTCACACTTACTGATTTCAAAGCTTTCTTCAAATCCGTGATAATCAAAACAGTGATGTACAGGTATAAAAAGAGATGTTAAAACCAGTGGAATAGAATTGTGAGCTCAAGAATATATGCAAATATAGTAAATATGTGAATCAAGCAATGATCTGGAGAAAGTCCATGTGCTCATGACACATGGATGTGAAGGAACTAGAACTCTATGCATTGCAGGTAGGAATATAAAATTGTATTGCCAGCTTGGAAAAGAGAACAGAGGTCCCTTCAAAAATTGCACAGAGAATTTCCATATGGCCCTACCATTCTACTTCTGGGTATATATCCAAAAGACTTAAAAGTAAGACTTGAATATATTCACATGTCCATAGCAACATTAGTCACAATACCCAAAAGTCTGACGTAACTTAAGTGTCTGTTGACAAATAAATGGATAACAAAATATAAAATTCTGAATCATGATACAAAATGGGATAGCATCAAAGATATTATAGTGAGGTAATCAAGATAAAATTACAAATATTGAATGATTTCACTTACTTGAGAATAGTCATATTCATAAAGATAAAAAGTAAAATGTTTGTTTGCCTAGTTCACCAGAGCATATGAATAGAATACAGAGACATTTTTTTAATAGGTACATGATTTCAGTTGGGAAGATTAAAAAATAGGTGATGGATGAGTATTGGAAGTGGTAGCCCATCAATAGGGCTGAATGAGATTGATATACTTAAAAATGGTTAATTTATATACATACATGCCTGTGTATGTGTGTGATGTGGGGAGCAACTCGGACTAGACTGTTACTGGAATTAAAACTTATTCTATGCATCTGCTCTCCCACAATATGGCGCTGAGAAGGGAGAAACAGCTTCTACACAGCTGCCTCCAGTTCAACCAATAAACTGTAGGACCTGCTCCTGATTGGAGGAGAGCAGCGTACTCGGCGTGTGGGTAGCAGAGTTGGGACTGGTGGAAGAGGACTATAAAGGAGGAGAGAGACAACATGCACCAGGAACATCTAAGGGGAACATCTAAGAGGAACACCTGTGCAGCCCCCGAGAGAGCCGGCCGGCGGTGTGCCGCTCCCCTGCAGAAGTGGGGAAAGTGGCCAGAGGGAACCGCCCTTCCACGGAGGTGGAAAGGATGGTAGCCAACCCGGGAAGAACCAGCAGCAAACCCGGGGAGGGCCGAGCAGACAAAAGAACAACGCAGGGTCCTGTGTCGTTCCTCCATGAACATGAGGAGCGACAGTGTGACATGTTTATTCCACTGGATTATTTAAGTGGCATGGATGTATGAAACGATATTTTAAAATATATAATGTTATACAAATATAAATACTGCTTATTTCATTAGATAATACTCAGTGGTCTATATGGATATTCTCTGTCATGTTTATTCTACAAAAGTTATCCTTGTGAATGCAGAAAATAAAACTTGTAAGTTTGAAAAACTTTGATATATCATTTAAAATTCAGAAAATGTATAGTATATATGTTTGAAGTATCAGACCTTATATAATTTGGTTATATGAAAAACTCGGGGGGCTGGCACTGGGGCACAGCAGGTTAAAGCCCTTGCCTGAAGCGCCAGCATCCCATATGGGTGCCAATTCTAGCCTTGGCTGCTCCTCTTCCTATTCAGCTCTCTGCAACGGCCTGGGAAAGCAGTAGAAGATGGCCCAAGTCCTTGGGTCCCTGCACCCACATGGGAGACCCAGAAGAAGCTCCTGGCTCCTGGCTTGGGATTGGCGCAACTCTAACCATTGTGGTCATCTGGAGAGTGAACCATCGGATGGAAGACCTCTCTCTCTGTCTCTACCTCTCTCTGTAACTCTGTCTTTCAAATAAATCAAATAAATCTTTAAAAAAAAAAAGCTCTGATAAATATTTTCAAAAATATATTTTGTTCCACTAATATCACAATATTGTACATTTTGTTTTCTCATATTAACCCAATTCAATGAAAATACTCAGTTTAAATCATGACAGAATAGAGAAGAATAAAAAATGGTTAAAACTTTCATATATAGATTCTTCCTTTTAGATACCTAAATAAGTAAAAAAAAAATCCAAATTATTTTTTTCCCATTAGCTTTAATCTTTTCTATTGTCTCAGTGTAAACAAGTCACTCTCCAAGCCTAGTGGTTAATGAATGGCTTCACAAACACACATTCACACATATCACTGCCTACTTGGTGATAATTCAAATTAAAGCTAAATTTTAGTGCTATATATGTAGTATGCATGTTTATGCATGTACTTAATTTTCAATAAAGGGATGACACCTCAGGATGAGGATGAGGATTAACAAATTGTAATTGATAAAAGGACAATATGAATTATTTAATATATGAACATGTCTCTATTTTAAAAACATAATATTAAAAAAGTACAAAAGAAATATACTCCCATAAAAGAATGTAGGTAAATTAAAAGCAATAACAAAGGGCCTCCTATTCTCTGTCTAAAAATGTGTCCCATAACAGAAATATTTGGTTAGCAGTGTCAACACAATATTTCACATACTGAAAATTTTTACAAGTTAAATACTGAGTAAAATAAAACAAAAATATAACCATTTACATCAATGACGTATGGAGCTAACTCTACCATTTGGGGCAAGTCCAATTGAGCATGTCCCAAAATGTATATTTCCTCCCTCTCTTATTCCCACTCCTATATTTAACATTTTTCAGTTAAACACCTAAGAATAATTGCATGTTAATTAAAGAGTTCAATCAAAGGTATTTAGTAGAACAAAAAAAATACTAAAAGGGATAAAGTATTACATTGTACATCAACCGTCAGGACAAGGGCTGATCAAGTCACTGTTTCTCATAGTGTCCATATCACTTCAACAGGTTTCCTTTTTGGTGCTCAGTTAGTTGTCGCCAATCAGGGAGAACATATGATATTTGTCCCTTTGGGACTGGCTTAATTCACTCAGCATGAAGTTTTCCAGATTCCTCCATCTTGTTGCAAATGACCGGGTTTCGTTGTTTTTTACTACTGTATAGTATTCTATAGAGTACATATCCCATAATTTCTTTATCCAGTCTACTGTTGATGGGCATTTAGGTGGATTCCAGGTCTTAGCTACTGTGAATTGAGCTGCAATAAACATTAAGGTGCAGACAACTCTTTTATTTGCCAATTTAATTTCTTTTGGGTGAATTCCAAGGAGTGGGAGGGCTGGGTTTTATGGTAGGGTTATATTCAGGTTTCTGAGGAATCTCCAGACTGACTTCCATAGTGGCTTAACCAGTTTGCATTCCCACCAACAGTGGGTTAGTGTCCTCTTTTCCCCACATCCTCGCCAGCATCTGTTGTTGGTAGATTTCTGTATGCAAGCCATTCTAACAGGGGTGAGGTGAAACCTCATCATGGGTTTGATTTGGTTTTCCCTGATTGCTAGTGATCCTAAATATTTTTTCATGTGTCTGTTGGCCATTTGGATTTCCTCTTTTGAAAAATGTCCTTGGCCCATGTCTTAAGTGGGTTGTTTGTTTTCTTGTTGTGGAGTTTCTTTATCTCTTTGTAGATTCTGGTTATTAACCCTTTATCTGTTGCATAGTTTTCAAATATTTTTTCCCATTCTCTCGGTTGCCTCTTCATTTTCCTGACTGTTTCTTTTGCTGTACAGAAACTTCTCAATTTGATGCAATCCCAATTGTTCATTTTGGCTTTGACTGCCTGTGCCTCCAGGGTCTTTTCAAAAAAGTCTTTACCTGTGCCTGTATCTTGCAGGGTTTCTCCAATATTCTCTAATAATTTGATGGTGTCGGGTCATAGATTTAGATCTTTTATCCATGTTGAGTGGATTTTTGTGTAAGGAAGGGGTCTTGCTCCATTCTTCTGCACGTGGAAATCCAGTTTTCCCAGCACCATTTATTGAATAGTCTATCGTTGCTCCAGGAATTGGTTTTAGCACCTTGATCAAATATAAGTTGGTTGTAGATGTTTGGATTGATTTCTGGTGTTTCAATTCTGTTCCATTGGTCTATCCATCTGTTTCTGTACCAGTACTACGCTGTTTTGATTACAACTGCCCTGTAGTATGTCCTGAAATCTGGTATTGTGATGCCTCCAGTGTTGTTTTTGTTGTCCAAGATTGCTTTAGCTATTCAAGGTCTTGCCAGGAAATTCCAATTCAATCCCATCAAGGTGGCATGTACCAATGCCATCTCACTAGTCCCGGTGATCAGTTTCAGCTCAAAACTGATCATATTTATAGGATTAAGAGTCAAAGGGTCCCATAAACAAGACTAGTGTCTGCTAATACTAACTGATAGAATCAAAAAGGAGAGAACGATCCAACATGGGAAGTGGGATACACAGCAGACTCATAGAATGGCAAATATCCTAAACAGCACTCTGGCCTCAGAATCAGCCCTTAGGGTATTCAGATCTGGCTGAAGAGTCCATGAGAGTATTGTAGGCATGGAAAGCCAAGACATTCTGGAAAAAAAAAAAAAAAAAAAAAAAAAAAAAAAAAAAAAAAAAACAACAACAACTAAATGAAGGATCTCTGTGAATGGGACCCCAGTGGAAATATCGGGACATCAAAGAAGGAGGTACCTTTTTCTGAAGGGAGGAGAGAACTTCCACTTTGACTATGACCTTGTCTAATTAATATCAAAGTCGGCAAACTCAAAAGGCTTCCATAGCCTTGGCAACTCATGACAAGTGTGATTACTGACGCCATAAACAAGATTGTCAATTGTTAAATAAACAACAGGAGTCACTGTGCACTTACTCCTCATATAGGATCTCTGTCCTTAATGTGTTGTACAAAGTGAATTAATGCTATAACTAATACTCAAATAGTACTTTACACTTCATGTTCTGTGTGGGTGCAAACTGTTGAAATCTTTACTTAATATATACTAAATTGATCTTTTGTATATAAAGATAATTAAAATGAAATTGATGTGAATGGAATGGGAGAGGGAACAGGAGATAGGACAGTGGGAGGGAAGTTTATGGAGGGAAGTTATCGGAGGGAATAAAGCCACTATAATCCAAAAGCTGTACTTTGGAAATTTATATTTATTGAATAAAAGTTTAAAAAAATGAGTAATGGAGCTGACAAGATTTTTCTTGTTTTTAAATTTGGTTCACATCTAGAGAAGTTTATGAGTTGTTTAGAACTTTATAGCTACACACATTCAACATTTCTTGGTATATATGTGTTCACCTTGAGGAGGATAGGCATATAAAGTTAAAATATATATCTCTTTCTCTCATGTTTTAGAAAATAAACAGACTTGGGGCCAGCATTGTGATGTGGCAAGTGAAGCTCCCTCCTGCAATGCTGGCATTCCTTTTTGGCACCAATTCACTACCCAGCTGCTCCACTTCCAATCCCGCTCCCTACTAATGTGCCTGAGAATACAGCAGAAAATGGTTGAAGTGCTTGGGAACCTGCATCCACGTGGGAGACCTGGAAGAAGCTGCAGGTTCCTAGGTTCATCCTGGCAAAGCCCTGGCTGTTGCAGCAATTTGGAGAGTGAAAGAGCAATGGAAGATTGATATCTATCTCTCCCTCTGTAACTCTGCCTTTCAAATTACTAAAAATGAATTAAAAAAAAAAAAACTTGTAACTAAGATTCTGGAAGTTCCTTCTATAATACTGCAGGTAACTGCATAATTTGTCTCAGAATTTAACAAATAAATAAATATTTCTTTAGAATATAAATTTTTGTGGACATACATGGAATATCACACATTTTAATCCAAAATTAGAGAGATGTATATTTTGACTTTTATAAAAAACAAATATTTCTTCCCCAAATGTGTAAAGTTCTGTCAAAAAATTAGGCAAATTTTCAGATAAAGGGAACATTTCTCACAGAAAGCATTTCTATGATATTTAAAAATTTAGAAGAAAGGATACTCAGAATTTTGTTTGTATCTCTATCTCTTGTCTTTGCATTTTCCTGTCACCATCTCTCTTCCCCTCTATATGAGATAGTTTGTGCCTTTCATTTGGGAAACAAAACACAGAGTATGCTACAGTGTTTATATTCATTGACAGCCACTCAATTCCTTTAAAATGTGGTCAGGGATACTGAGAATAATAATTACATTCTTCTCAATCACAGTTTTATTCTTTTTTCCTAAAATATTGCCTTACATATTTATTGAGAAAAATAGATTCCATAACTATATCCAAGTCAAGTTCTACTTGTAATTGCCTCCTTTGTTCGATCTATCTAGTAGCTCCTGCTCCCACTAGTTGGCTGTCTCCCTGGGATACCAAAAACACAATAGGCATAGGCAAAGTATCTAACTTAGTTGCAGCCAGCAACAGAGATAGCCTAACTTGTGCTTCTGCACATACATAGAAAGTCGGAAGGAAGTATTTTTTTACATCAACACTGTTTATTATAATCATTTATCATTCAACTTAGCTCCTAAATTAGTTAAGATAAGGTGTAAAAAGATATAACCTATAGCCAAAGAATCTATTCATATGTTATTGCAAAAATATGGCAAGGAAAAACTAATTCTAAGAGAAATATGATAAAGGCAATATTTAGATGAATATCCCACATATATACACCAAGGTATGGCTGCTAGAATTTATAGATTTTACTGCTGAGTTATAAAATGTGACAAGAGGAAAAATCCTGCACAAATGTGAAGGATTTTAGTCTTTGTCCTAAAAGTAATAATGCAACATTGACAGAGTTGGCAATATGTAACTTAAAAAGTTACCTTGCACATGATCTGAGTAAAGATTAGAGAGAAGAAAGAATGAAAGGCAGAAATAATTAAAAAAGTAGATGGATGATTCTACTAGTTACATCAGAAAAGCACTCAGAATAAATTATTTATTGGATTGAGGAGAGTGCTAAAGAATCAAGCACAAAGGTTAGATTATAATGGTTTGGGCTTTCACGCACATGTGCATATACACTGTTTGGGGGTGTATGTGAACACATATGACGGGGGAGGGGGATGGTGGGAAAGTGAGATAGAGGGGGACAGAGAGAGAAAGCAACTATTTGGATAAAAAATAGTTGGGAAATAAGAAATTTTATGTACATATTTCTGTTAGCAAGAATTCTAAACAGGAAGTAATTTCGTTTTCTATATTGTTTTCTTTTTTGCTCTTAGGTAAATTCCCCAGTAGTTGTGTCCTTTGAATGAACAAAAGAGTCTACACCATCACCTACCTGTCACTCACACCAACCCCCGACCCTGGTTTATCTCCCTCCTGGCTATCAGGCTCTGGGCAAGCACTCATCTTATAGAAATGTCCATACCTACCTCACACATGACGTTTTCTTGAAATCATTAGCATGCAGCTTTGCTATTTCTCCAAAATGATTCTTTCATTTGCCAATGATGCATTGAGTATTACTATGTGTTAGTCACAGCTCTAGGAATTGGGATAACTGTGATTACATCCAACAGAAAGGCAACAAAAAAAAAGTCACTATAAAGAATCAGATTTTATTTTTTAACTTTTATTTAATAAAGATAAATTTCCATAGTACAACTTTTGGATTATAGCAGATTTTTCCCCCCAAAACCTCTCTCCCACCCACAACCATCCCATCTCCCGCTCCCTCTCCAATCCCATTCACATCAAGATTCATTTTCAATTATCTTTATATACAGAAGATCAGTTTAGTATATACTAAGTAAATATTTCAACAGTTTGCACCCACACAGAAACACAAAGTATAAAATACTGTTTGAGTACTAGTTATACTGTTAATTCACATAGTACAACACAAGAATCAAACTTTATAATACATTGGATATTATTTAATATTAAGTAGAAGAATAATTCAGAGAGGGCACTTAGCAGCTTTTAAAATTCTAAACAGTGTTTTCAGGAAATATCTCACTAAGAACATAACATATAAATAAGACAAGAAAGAGATGAGTCAACAACCATAAGCCCTGCCTGAGAGAAGGTATTTCAGGTTGTGGACACAGCAAGGAAGAATATCCATTCTGCTTTCCAGGTTCTTGCCACTACTCATTTTCAAAGTCACTTCCCTACATGTTTATGATTTTTTGCAGAATCTCACTACTTCTGGCTACCAAAAGCTGTATTATGTCTGTTGATATTGGACAAATTACACTCAAATTCAGGTAACAGAAAAAAATAAATATTTGTTATCTTTGATACCTGTGGATTAATGATGAAGATGACTCGTCCCTGGGCACTTCTGCTCTAGGTTCTCCCAGAGTCACAGACATGACGTCAGCTGAGGCTGTTGTCACCTGAAGGCCTGACTAGGAATGAGGGATCTGATTTAAGATGGCAAAAGGGACATGACCAGGACCCACATCTCAGTTTCTCTTCCCACAGACATCTCCATAGGACTACCTGAGTGTCATCATGACAAAGCAACTGGCTGTCCTCAGAGACAGCAAGTCAAGAAAACAACCAATAGACTCTATTCTATTTTGATCTAGCCCAGAGCTTTCATAGTGTGAATTATGATACATTTATACTCTCTGTTACAGACAGCTAATTAAGTGCAAACCATGTATAGGGAAGGAGAGATAGTCTCCACCTTTTAAAAAAAAGAATGTCAAAGATTATCAACTAGATGTTTAAACCACTACAATGAGGGAATAACAGGTACAATCCCAGGAGCAGGTAAATAAAGGCCAAATCCTCTTATTTGAAAAATCAAAAGGGAAATGAGGGAATGTCACAGAATTCATAGAAAATGGAATTAAAATAAATTTATTTTGGTGCAAAAATTTTTTGGAATCCATGCAAGAGACCTTCAAAAACTAATGAATGCACATTATGAAGAAATTATGCATGGATTTCAAAAACTTTTACACTAAAACAAATTTAGTCTTTAGTTCCATTTGCTATTATCTTTTTGAAATGCCCTATAATAATGAAGCTGGGAAAGAATACCTTGATGAAAAGCTGGGTACTTCAATATGTTTTAATATGAGGTTTACATTTGAAGGTGTTATTTTCTTCATGACTGCAGTTTATACCTGGTCCATAAAATTCATGCCAGAAGCTGCACACTTTAAGCACATTTGTAATAGTGTAGTTTCAAAGAGCTTATATGTAGCTTGGGATGCAATGGAATTTGCCCTATCATAAGCATTAGCATATCTACTCAATAACAAGAAAGATTTGGGGAAAACAGTGTAAATGTTAAACAAGAAACCTATCAGAAAAGAAGAGTTCAAATGACAAGTATTTTGATTATTTTCTAAAGAGCAAAGCACATATCAATGACTGGAAAAATGTTAGTAAAATTTTTAAATTATTTTAAATAACATTATTTTATTTATTTGAAAAACAAAGAGGCAAAGAGAAGACAAAGAGGCAGAGAGAGATTTTCCATACTCCAGTTCACTACCCAAAAGCCCAAAAAAGCATGGGCTGGGTCTGTCAAAGCCAGGAACTGGGAATTCAAACCAGGTCTACCACATAGGAGTCAGGCACTCAACTACTCAAGCCATCCCTAGAGCTGCCCATGGTGCAATTAGCAGGAATCTGAAATTGTTAGTGGAGTCTGGACTCTAACCCAGGCACTTTGATATGAGATACAGGGGGCCTTAGTAGCATCCTAACCTGCGCTAAATGCCTGTCACTGATAGTAACTTTTGACTGACTAGGAATGATCTATTACAGTGATCAATGATCTCTCAGACTGTAAGTTACTTGTACCCTTCAGTGAACAGAAATTTCTCTAGGACCATATCATGTGCTAACCTGTAAGCCCAGGGCCTTCTGTTTTGTTGTTGTTGTTTCTAATTTATTTTTTAAAATTGATATAAGGTGAACAAGTTTCATGTATTTCATATATACAGATTCAAGAGTAGAGTGGTACTTTCCCACTACCTTCCCTCCTGCCATGCTCCCACCCTCCCATGGCCTTTTTCAATGATAAAGTAAAATTTTTTCATTGCTTAGAAATCTGCTTTTTAAATATTTGCTTGTTAGCACTTTTTTCCTAGCTTATTGCAGCACTTGTACACCCAGATTTTTTTTTAAGATTTTTATTTATTTATTTGGCAGGTAGAGTTACAGACAGTGAGAGAGACAGACAGAGAGAAAGGTCTTCCTTCCTTTGGTTCACTCTCCAAATTGCTGCCATGGTCAGAGCTATGCCAATCCAAAGCCAGGAGCCAGGTGCTTCTTCCTGGTCTCCCATGTGCGTGCAGGCGCCCAAGCACTTGGGCCATCCTCCACTGCCTTTCCAGGCCACAGCAGAGAGCTGGACTGAAAGAGGAGCAACTAGGACCAGAACCCGGCTCCATATGGGATGCTGGCGCCGCAGGCAGAGGATTAGCCTAGTGCACCACCACGCCGGCCCCCACCCTGATTCTTGATTCACATTAATATTCTTTATGAGAGGTTTATAGTTTAATGTAATTTTTATTCACTTTTGATAACCTGATGGCTCACAAAAGTCCTGTAAAAGAAGTACACATACAATAAAGTACTGCCACCTACCTTTGTGAAGATTTCCATCAATAATTCTATTTGCTCATATGGAACTCGGGTTTTTTACTGTAACAGTTTTTGTACATAACTGTGTTGAAAATTAGAAGTATTTTTATAGATATGTTCACATTTATATAAGAAATGGAGAAGTTTTTGGTTAAAATTTTTAAGATCTTTATTATGTTGGTGGCACATAATTTTACTTATTTCTCAAAAATAAAAGAACTATCCAGTAAATATTTTATTGCATGTAAATAATAAATTAAAAATAACTGGATAAAAACAAATTCTAGAATTATTCTGTATGTATTAAACTATATGTCCAATTTTATAAGCATATGTTTATGTATGTGTATTTGTGAGTTTTATGTGCATATTTATGTTATGATTAAAAATAACATATCTGACCGGTGCTGTGATATAGCGGGTAAAGCTGCTACCTGCAGTGTCCGCATCCCATTTGGGCGCCAGTTCGAGTCCCAGCTGCCCCACTTCTGATCCAGCTTTCTGCTATGGCCTGGGAAAGCAGTGGAAGGTGGCCCAAATCCCTGGGCCCCTGCACCCATGTGGGAGACTTGGAAGAAGCTCCTGGCTCCTAGCTTCGGATCAGCGCAGCTCCAGCTGTTGCAGCCATTGGGGGAGTGAACAAGCAGATGGAGGACCTCTCTCTCTGCCTCTGCCTCTGTAACTCTGCCTTTCAAATAAATAAATCTTTAAACAAATAACATACCATTCAGATAAGTTAAAACTACATGGAAAGCTTTTATAGTGCCCCAGTCTGTACCCAAAATAGTTTTGAACCTTCTACCAGATTAGATAAGCACTTTCTTGTTCAAGGTGTATATATTCTTTACTACTTTTTTTAAAATTTATATATTTACTTATTTATTATTTGAAATGCAGAGAGAGGGATCGATCTTCTATTCACTGGTTCACTCCCCAAATGCCCAAAAGAGCCTGGAATGGATCGAGTTAAAGTTAGGATTGGCAGTTCCACCTGGGTCTCCCACACTGGTGGCAGGGATCCAACTACTTGAGACATCACTACTGCCACTTGGTGTGCATTAGCAGGTAAGTGGATCAGAAGCAGAGTCAGGACATTAACCTGGGCAATCCTCTATGGGACGTCAGAGTGCCAAGGAGCAGTTTAATCGACTGTGCCACAAGGCGTGCGTTTCATCTGTGGCATCAAGATTGCATTCCCAAAAAAATAAATCTTAAAAAAAAAAAAAAAGATTGCATTCCCCCTCATTCTACACCAAACAATCCACAAATGGACAATTTCTCTGCTCAAGCGTTCATGTCCTCACAACTGCAAGATGCTCCAGAGGGGCAGATCCTGTATTTCATTTTTATTTGGCTACAATGGTATGTTTGTTATTATTTGATAGCTTAAACACAATGAAAGAGTAACGTAAAAACTTACAGAGAACATGAAAAAAACTCATAATTTTCCTTTTTTTACATCAGCCTAATTTGAACTTGTGGGCTATTGTTATCATTGAAAACGATAGTCTTAATAACTCATTAGTAGAAAATAATGATCACCATGAAGTACATGAGAATTATATATAACTGAATTTATAGTCTAGATTAGCTATAGATCTCTTGAAAAAGAGTCATTTAAAGTATATAAATGTTGGTTTTTTCATCTGTGAAATGGAAATAATTGTCATTATAAAAGTAAATGTATTAATATAAATAAAGCCCCTTAACCTGCTTCAAGGGTCTGAGCAAAATGCTTGATTCAAGGGAGACATTGCTATTTCTACTATGAAATCCACTAGAACACTTATTCCTTTGCAAATAAAGGTTATAAAAATAGAAGTAGCGTATTTGATTTTGCGTCTACATTTCCCCCCTATGGTGGCTTACATATTCATTCAAAGTCTTAACACAGATGTTCATATTCAAAGAAAGAAGGGTTATCAGCAATCTGGTATTTTATATCTAGATATTTTAACTGTGGTGAATATCTGCCAATTATTTCAATTGCTGCATTTTAAACATTAAATACATTTTGGATTTTCAAGCCTCAAGCAGGCATCACTGACTAATCAATACATTCATTTATTTAGATAAAATCAATTCTTGAAAAGTGCAACTGAAATCCGGAAAAACAGATCCTTATCTATTAAGAAAAGGTGGACCTCGTCTCTTCTTTACCATAGGGCCGTAAGAGTAAAAAATTCCTTGACACGACACCTGCCTCCGGAGAAGGAAAAGGAGGAATGTGCAGTGAGAGCATCTGGGTAAAAGGTTCTGTGCTTTTGACACTTTATTTGAATATGGAAATTAGACCTTTAGCTTTATACCAAGTATTTAATATTCTCATACAACACGTTTCATCATGGGAAAGAACATATTCTCAATCTTGTCTACATATTGGAATCACCTAGGAAACTTTAAAGTCAAGTGAATTTTATGTCCTAACTCCAGAGTTTCTGATTTAATTCACATGAGATGCGGCCTGGGGAACTGGCTTGTTATAAGCTCCTTAAGTCATCTTAAATGTAGTAACGTTTCAGAAGCACTGCCCTAATGGAATGGGAAAGAGGTAAAGCAGAAGGAAATAACTGCACAACTGCAGAAGTTTCAACACCTAGTGTGATACCATTCCCAAGTCAGTAGTTAACTTTCCACATTATATTCCCTGAGTCATTTTCTTTTTATTTGATAGGTAGAGTTACAGACAGTGAGAAAGACAGAGAGAATGTCTTCCTTCCGTTGGTTCACCCCCCGAATGGTCGCTACGGCTGGAGCTGCCCCGATCCGAAGCCAGCAGCCAGGTGCTTCTTCCCGGTCTCCCACGCGAGTGCAGACGCCCAAGCACTTGGGCCATCCTCCACTGCAATCCCAAGTGAGCCATGGCGCCGGCCTCCCTGAGTCACTCATATAACCTGAGAAATTTTGTAAACAATTTTGACAAACTGTTTAAAAAACGGTATTTACCGATGCTGGGGCTGTGGTGTGGAGGGAAAAGCCGCTGCCTGTGGAGCTGGCATTCCCTGTGGGCTCTGGCAGTCCTGCTGCTCCACGTCAGGCAGGGCTCCATGCTAGTGCACTTGGGAAAGCAGTGGAGGACGGCCCAAGCGCTTGGGCCTCTGAAGAGAACCGAAGCTTCTGACTTCCAGGCTGAAGAGAACAGGAAGAAGCTACTGGTGTCCAAATGGTGCATCGAGCCTTTGAGGCAATTTGGTGAGTGAGCTAGCGGATTTGGAATCTTCTCTTTGTCTCTCCCTGTCTCTCTCCCTCCCCCCCTCCCTCTCCCACCCCCATAAGGTTGTGTTTCAAGTAAATCAATAAATTATAAAAAAAAAACCTATTTACCTCAGAATATTCTCTTATTTTTTTGCTTTCAAACTTTTATTTAATGAATATAAATTTACAAAGTACAGCAATGGATTACAATGACTTCCCCCCCATAACGTCCCTCCCATCCGCAACCCTCCCCTTTCCCACTCCCTCTCCCCTTCCATTCACATCAAGATTCATTTTCGATTCTCTTTATATACAGAAGATCAGTTTAGCATACATTAAGTAAAGATTTCAACAGTTTGCTCCCACACAGAAACATAAAGTGAAAAATACTGTTTGAGTACTAGTTATAGCATTAAATCTCAATGTACAGCACACTAAGGACAAAGATCCTACATGAGGAGTAAGTGCACAGTGACTCCTGTTGTTGACTTAACAAATTGACACTCTTGTTTATGGCCTCAGTAATCACCCTAGGCTCTTGTCATGAGCTGCCAAGGCTATGGAAGCCCCCTGAGTTCACTGACTCTGATCATATTTAGACAAGGCCATGGTCAAAGTGGAAGTTCTCTCCTCCCTTCAGAGAAAGGTACCTCCTTGTTTGATGACCCATTCTTTCCACTGGGATCTCACTCGCAGAGATCTTTCATTTAGGTTTTTTTTTCCCCAGCGTGTCTTGGCTTTCCATGCCTGAAATAGTCTCATGGGCTTTTCAGCCGGATGCGCATGCCTTAAGGGCTGATTCTGAGGCCAGAGTGCTATTTAGGACATCTGCCATTCTATGGGTCTGCTGTGTATCTCACTTCCCATGTTGGATCATTCTCTCCCTTTTTTATTCTATCAGCTAGTATTTGAAGACACTAGTCTTGTTTATGTGCTACCTTTGGTTCTTAGTCCTATCATTATGATCTATTATGAACTTAAACTGATCACTTGGACTAGTGAGATGGCATTGGTACATGCCACCTTGATGGGATTGAATTGGAATCCCCTGGTATGTTCCTAACTCTACCGTTTGAGGTAAGTCAGCTTGAGCATGAGAATTTTATTTTTGAAAACCAACTTACTTCCAAAATATATTTGTCTGCATTATGGCTAAGATTCACACAACTTAAAGAAAAATATTTATTTTTCCTCTATACATAATGTACACTGGAGAGGAAATTATGATATTAGAATTTTAACTTGGGGGCCGGCTCCATGGCTCACTTGGTTAATCCTCCGCCTGTGGCGCTGGCATCCCATATGGGCGCTGGATTCTGTCCTGGTTGCCCCTCTTCCAGGCCAGCTCTCTGCTGTGGCCCGGGAATGCAGTGGAGGATGGCCCAAGTGCTTGGGCCCTGCACCCCATGGGAGATCAGGAGAAGCACCTGGCTCCTGCCTTCGGATCAGCGCGGTGCGCCGGCCGCAGTGGCCATTGGAGGGTGAACCAACAGAAAAGGAAGACCTTCTCTCTGTCTCTCTCACTGTCTAACTCTATCTGTCAAATAAAAAAAATACTTAAAAAAAATTTTAACTTGAACTCTAAAACATAGCTAATCTAATTTTCACTTTTAGGAATGCTATGATTCTTGAAAACACACTAAGCAATATGCTGTAATGTGGATGTATTTATATTTCTTTCCTGATATCAGAAAAAAAGTCAATTTTACAAGTGATACTCATTGTTAAAAATTCTAAATATATGAAAAATAATTGTAATTCTCATTCTGCACACCCCTGATTGCTGCATTAAAGTCTATGAAAAAGAATCAAGGTGATGTATAGTGTGCCCTCAAAGCTTTCAGAGTGAATAATATCCAGCTTTTCTGGTGCTCAACACCCTGCCAAGTGATAATGCTAATGATGAATTCCTATGCAGTCTCTCTAAGATATTAGGAAAATAGTTTCCTTTAACTCATATTGGATATTCAAGTTTTACATCAGTTGGCTGTCATTGAAAAATATTCCTTAAAGACCAAAAATACTATTTCACTTAAACAACCATAGTTATTTTGCAAACAACATACCATGTCTGGGAATTACAAATATAAAGTGAAATAAATAAAATGTGCTCCCTGTAGGTCGGGGCTTTATGTTAGCCAGGGAAATACTAACATGACTTGAACAAGAGCTGTATCTCAATTTTATGTGCACCTAATATTGCAGCTGCAGTAAACTGAAAATTTTGCACACACTCTACCAATAAAGTTATTCCATTCTCTCAGCTGGCCAATGAAGAGAGTCTTTGTGAAGTTCAGACTAAAGATGTAGTGCATAAAATAAATTAATTGTAGAATAATGCCAAAATAAAATCACAAAAATAAAAATCAGTTTATCTAACAGCTAATTGCCCAATTTTATTATTTTTCTCAGTGAGATATAATCCTCACAGAGATCCTGTACAGTTGCTCATTTTATAACTTATGTGCATTCTTTTCATTTCCACTAAAGTGAACTTGATTAAAATTCTTAACACTTTCATCTTTAAGAAAATACACTAGCCGATAGAATAAATAAAGGGGAGAGTGATCCAACATGGGAAGTGAGAAACTCAGCAGACTCATAGAATGGCAGATGTCCTAAATAGCACTCTGGCCTCAGAATCAACCCTAAAGACATTCGGATCTGGCTGAAAAGCCCATGAGAGTATTTCAGGCATGGAAAGCCAAGACACTCTGGCAAAAGATCTCTGTGAGTGAGATCCCAGTGGAAAGAACAGGTCATCAAAGAAGGAGGTACCTTTCTCTGAAGGGAGGAGAGAACCTCTACTTTGACTATGACCTTGTCTAAACAAGATAAGAGTCGGAGAACTCAGAGGGCTTCCATAGCCTTGGAAACTCATGACTGGAGCATAGGGAGATTACTGATGCCATAGACAGGAGTGTCAATTGGTAAAGTCAACAACAGGAGTCACTGTGCACTTACTCCTCATGTAGGATCTCTGTCCTTAATGTGCTGTGCATTGAGATTTAATGCTATAACGAGTACTCAAACAATATATTTCACTTTGTGTTTCTATGGGGGTGCAAACTGTTGAAATCTTTACTTAATGCATACTAAACTGATCTTCTGTAAAAAAAAAAAGAAATTATCAATTCCCAACTTGACTCTCACTGGGATTAAACATGACAATAGGTCTGATCTGATTTCATCATCATTTAAAAAAAATCATCTATTATTTTTCACTTTATGTTTCTGTGTGGGAGCAAACTGTTGAAATCCTTACTTAATGTATACTAAGCTGATCTTCTGTATATTAAGATAATCGAAAATGAATCTTGATGTGAATGGAAGGGGAGAGGGAGTGGGAAAGGGGAGGGTTGTGGGTGGGAGGGACGGTATGGGGGGGAGCCATTGTAATCCATAATTCGTACTTTGGAAATTTATATTCATTAAATAAACGTTAAAAAAAGAGAAAATATCATAAAGACATAATTATTCTTCCTGTCTATTCACATCCATTACATATGCTACTGTTAGATTTTCAATCATATTGCTCATTTATTTTGATAAAATATTTGACTATTTACTCAGTTTCAGATGCTGTGCAAAACACAAAGGATACACCAGTGACAGGGAGAGGGGAGACAGTTTTTCCAATTTTAAAGTCCTAGGAGTGTCAGCATAAAAACCTGATACAAATTACATAATTAATAGTTAATTTAAGAACTCTGCTACATAATGTTCATCACACCTATTTAATTATCATTACCACATTACAGCTATCCAGAAATAGGAAAGTTAATCCTATTTCCAATAGTATTAATCAAAGGATTAAAAAGATTATCAATGGAAAGTATCTGGGACATAGAAGTGATCAAAAAATAGAAGTCAATTTCTCCTATGTAAAATTTCAGACATTCCTCTTCTTCACTTGATGGAGTTATGTAACAGCCTGGCAGTAACCCAGCTTTCACCCAATACCTTATGATTCCTCTGAACATACCATGTCTGAATCTGCCTGACATCTCAAACATACTCACACATTTTCATCTTTCTCAGCTGTGTTCCTATTCTCTTCCTAATCTCTAGCGGTTCCATCTTTTACATGAATCCTCTTTAAAACCTGCGCAAGATATGTTCTTTCCTTAACCTGAAGTCTTACATAATTACATTTCTATACCTGTCACTTGCTTGATTGTAACCTAATCTAGAGCAAAATCAAAAACTTCTCTGTACTTCTATCACACACAAACATAATACACACAACACACACACACACACACACATGAAGATTATGAGTTTCAGTTGATTGACTCCTTGTAAAGGATATTAGGATTAAAATGAGGTATCTAATCTGCTTTATAACTCAATGTCAAATTTTCTAGAGCAAAGAAAAAGATGTACTTGATTGCATAATAACAAGTACATTGAAGTTGAAATGGAATATTTTAGGCATAGAAGTCAATTTTTCTTGAAAAAAAAAAACAAAATAAATAGAAAGGAGACACAGTTTAAGAGTCATTAATGCTTCTTTGTAAAATAATAATAATAATGACCATTTATCCCTTTCAAAGAATTTCTATACACCTTCCAAGGTACAATAAAGCAATTGTATAACATGAACAGGCCAAACTTCTTGATGAAAAGGGCATCTTTTATTCCGTTACATTCTCTACTCCCCTTATCTACCGCCCGTCAACATAGCTTCTCTCTCACTTTCTCCCTATTATAAAGTATTAGGTTTCTGCAAGGGACTCTAGCAGCACAGGATAAAATGCTCATGGTTAAAATGAATACATGATTGGGAGCCGGCACCATGGCTCACTTGGTTTCCTCCACCTGCAGTGCCAGCATTCCATATGGGTGCCGGGTTCTAGTTCCGGTTGCTCCTCTTCCAGTCCAGCTCTCTGCTGTGGCCCAGGAGGACAGAGGAGGATGGCCCAAGTGCTTGGGCCTCTGCACCTGCATGGGAGACCAGAAGGAAGCACCTGGCTCCTGGCTTCAGATCGGCACAGTGTCGGCCATAGCGGCCATTTGGGGGCTGAACCAACGGAAGGAAGACCTTTCTTTCTGTCTCTCTCTCTATCTAACTCTGTCAAATAATAAAAAAAAAAAAAAAAGAAAAGAAAAAAAAATGAATGCATGATGAGTAAAATCTTGGGACCAGCATTGTGATGCAGTATTTTTGATCCAGCTCCCTGCTCACATACCTGGGAAGACAGCAGAATATGGCCACAGTGCTTGGATCCCTGCCAGCTATATGGGAGACTGCTGCCTGGCCCAGCCCTGGTTGTTGTGACCATCTGGAGAGTGAACCAGCAAATAGACTCTTTCTCTCTGTCTCTCTTGCTATTCTCCCTCTCCCTTCCCCTTTCCCTGTCCCTCTGCCTCTCCTTCTGAAACTCTTTCAAATAAAATAATCTTTAAAGGTTTTATTCCCTTAAAAATGCTATTCTTTTTAAAAGTTTTTTCTTTTAAATTTTTTTTTTTTGACAGGCAGAGTTAGGTTGTGAGAGAGAGAGAGACAGAGAGACAGGTCTTCCTTCCTTTGGAAATGGCCGCTATGGCCGATGCGCTGCTCTGATCTGAAGCCAAGAGCCAGGTGCTTTCTCCTGGTCTCCCATGAGGTGCAGGGCCCAAGCACTTGGGCCATCCTCCACTGCACTCCGGGCCACAGCAGAGAGCTGGACTGGAAGAGGAGCAACCAGGACAGAACCGGCGCCCCAACGGGGACTAGAACCCGGTGTACTAGCACCACAGGCAGAGGATTAGCCTAGTGAGTCGTGACGCCAGCCTAAATCTTTCCTTTTAAATTTCTTTCTTTTTAAAGATTTTTTAAATTTATTTATTTGAAAGGCAGAGTAACAGAAAAAGGGAAAGACAGATTTTTACATCTGCTGATTCACTCTCAAATAGCCTCAACAGCCATAGTTGGGCAGGCTGAAGCTGGATGGCAGGAACTACATCCAGGTCTCCCATGTGGGTGGTAGGGGCCCAAATACTTGGGCTGTCCTCTGCTCCTTCCCAGGGACATAAGCAAGGAGCAGCGTCTCATGGAGAAGTTAGAACTTGAACCAGCACTCCATATATGAGATGTCTGTGTTACAAATGATGGCTTAATCTTCTATGGCCAGAATGCCAGTCCCTAAACACCTTTCTGTTAAGATACCAAACCACTGGAATTCTGATATTTATTAGCAAATGTTTATGTCAAGAACTTAGCATAGAAAGGATGGGTATGTGGCCAGCACCGCAGCTCAATAGGCTAATCCTCCGCCTTGCAGCGCCAGCACACTGGGTTCTAGTCCCGGTCAGGGCGCTGGATTCTGTCCTGGTTGCCCCTCTTCCAGGCCAGCTCTCTGCTGTGGCCCGGGAGTGCAGTGGAGGATGGCCCAAGTGCTTGGGCCCTGAACCCCATGGGAGACCAGGAGAAGCACCTGGCTCCTGCCTTCGGATCAGCGTGGTACACCGGCCGCAGCGGCCATTGGAGGGTGAACCAAAGGCAAAGGAAGATCTTTCTGTCTCTCTCTCTCTCTCACTGTCCACTCTGCCTGTCCAAAAAAAAAAAAAAAAAAAAAAAGAAAGCATGTGTATGGATTAGTATCAGTGGAGATATTGAATATTTGGTTTTTATTAATACATTTTTATTAACAGTAATTATTATGAGGTACAGTTTCATATTTTAAAACATTTACACAATGTACAGTGATCAGATTAGGATAACTGGTCTATTTATTACTTAAGATATTTATCATTTCTTTTTGTCAGGAGCATTTAAAGTCATCTCTATTAGTTGTTTTGAAATATTCAATTGTTCCCAAACATAGTTATCTTATCCTAAGACACGAAATGCTATTTCTCCTATCCAACTGCACCCCCATAACTATTAACCATTCTGCCCATTCCTCTGTACCCAAAGCTTCCCCATGTCCTTTCCAGGCCATGGTAACTACTATTCCCTATTTCTATGTGACTGACTTTTTAGGTTCCACATGTGACAACATGTGGTATGTATCTTTCTGTGCCTGCCTTATTCCATCCCATTTCCATCCATGTTGCTGCAAATGACAAAATTTCACTATTTATGACTAAATAATATTCCATTCACCCTACAATGCTCATCTAACCTATTTCTGTATCTTAGCTATTGTGAATAATGCTGCCATAAATATGTGACTATAGAAACATTGAACTTTGATTTTTTTCCTCAGGAGATGGTAGATGAATGTTGCCCTTGTCTCCTTATGTTGCTTTTCATCATTTGTTGTGCATCATTTCTGGGATGTCAGTATATTAAATAAATAATTTAGGATAGCTTTCACTCATGTCATCTGAATTTACAGTATGAAAAACTTAACTAGAATTAGCCACTGTGCATGAGTTAAAAACCATCTAGAATTCAGTTTCATATAGTTCTGGAAATTGGAAGGCCATGACCAAATAGGTGCCAGCAGGGCTGATTTCTGGTGAGACATGTTTTCCTGGCTTGTGAATGGTCTCCTTTTGGCTGTGTGCTCACAGGCCTTTCAGGGTATGAGCAATGAAAGTGAGAGATGCCTTTTTCTTTTCATCTAATTATAAGGAAATTAATACTATCAGATTAAGGATTCATTCTCACAACCTCATTTAACCCTAGTCACATCCTTAACAGTGTTACCTCCAGATACAGTCACATTGGAAGTTTAAGATTTGACATACGGATTCTGGGAAGATACCAACATTCAGTCCATAACACATGGATTGGTTAAGCTGCTGGTACAGACACTCCTCATAGCTGCTGGGATGGTTTCCAGAACCTTTCTGGATACTAGAAACTG
Source organism: Oryctolagus cuniculus (assembly GCF_051225735.1). Classification (NCBI taxonomy): domain Eukaryota; kingdom Metazoa; phylum Chordata; class Mammalia; order Lagomorpha; family Leporidae; genus Oryctolagus; species Oryctolagus cuniculus. Next base: position 155,851,570 of record NC_142868.1, on the reverse strand, counting down.
TGAACATGCATGTCAAATATATAAAATGACAGTATTTACAGATAACCTATACATATCCTCCTGTATACTTTAAATGATTTCTAGATTACTTATGATACATAATATAGTATGAATGTGATGGAAATAGTAGTATACTCTATGTTTAGTGAATAATTTTTTTTTGACAGCCAGAGTTAGACAGTGAGAGAGAGAGAGAGAGAGAGAGACAGAAAGGTCTTCCTTCCATTGGTTCACCCCCCACCCCAAATGGCTGCTACGGCCGGCACAATGCGCCAATCCAGAGCCAGGAGCCAGGTGCTTCCTCCTGGTCTCCCATTCAGGTGCAGGGCCCAAGCACTTGGGCCATCCTCCACTTCCTTCCCGGGCCACAGAAGAGCTGGACTGGAAGAGGAGCAACTGGGACAGAACCGGCGCCCCAACCGGGACTAGAACCCAGTGTGCCGGGGAATAATTATTTTTTAAAAAGTACATGTTCAATACAGATGCAATTTTTATTTTGAATATTTTCAATCTGCAGTTGGTGAATCTTTGAATGTGGGACTCACAGATATGGAGGATGGACTATATATTCAAGTATCCTGAATCCTGCTTATCAGAGGTGTGTGAGTATTTTTTGTCTTTGCTTCAAAAATCTATTTTATTATTTCTCAATAGTTCTAAATATGCATTTATTGTAGACAGCCCTGTACAGAAAATCAAATAATTATTTTGACTTTATTATTTTCAAGCCCCTAGGAAGATTATTTAGAAAATCATTTCATTATTGATTTAAATATATCTTTAAAAAGAGTTAAAAGGTAAAAACTAAAGTAGTAAGTTCCAACAACACAGACAAGCCACAGAAAGTAATTTAAAAATGTTCCAGTGCAGCAGCATCTGAATTTACTCATTAAATGCTAACTCATCTTCACAATCTCAAAGACAGCTAATAAGGCTTATAGATTTACTTATTAAATTAGTTCTCAAATATGCAAACTCTGATCCTTGAATACATATGAAGCATTAGGAAGCATGAAAAACAAAACAAGGTACATGAGATAAATTTTATTTTCCATTTGTTGGGAGCTTGTAATAGAGTGAGAAATTTTATTGAGAAAGAAAATTAGGATAATGGCTGTCTTTTGTGAAGGATCACATAAAGCCACGAAGTAATGTTGAATCAAGATTTTATGGGAAGTCAGTTTGATAGAAGGAGCACATGAGGTCCTATATATGTTGTTTTTTTGTAGCCATGAATTGAAATTCTAAAGGAATAATGGCACGGATAAATGGTAAGAGAAGGCAGTGAACGTCTTTTCAGAGCATTTATGAATAAATTTTTAAGAACAGTATGAATTTCAATTTCAAAAAGTTTAAAAATAAGAGAAAAGGAAAGTGACAAGTTTTGGAATAACCAGATGACCACAGTGATAACTAAGTCTAACAAAAAATACAGGGTTAAAACCTTATTCCTAGTAGCGACGTTGGCAACACTTTTAAAAGACTGAGACTAGAAAGTGCTAGCAAGGAGGAGTAACTTAAAGCCTTATGTATTGAGAATTTGACAGTATGGTGAGAATGTAAACAGGTATAATGACTTTGGAAATTCCATAAGTCTTTTGAAAGAACTTAAGTACTGATACTATATGATCCGGCAATTCCTTTTCTTTGTATATATCCAATAGAAATATATTGCAACATGTCATAAGGGACATGCACCAATATTAACTGCAGGGATACTCTATGCGGGCAATGAATTGTTAATTGGATTTTTCCCATTGAAAAGTGATAATATACTAAAATATACATATGCTATAATTTATATAATAAATGCATGTTATATATAATAGAATAGCTATGAATATATACAATATTATTATTTATGATATATAACTATAAAAATTGTCAATATTCCTCTTAATGAATATTTGTTTCCTTTAGTTTTGACATTACAATGAAATAAAAATTATGTTCATATTTTAGACATTTTGTACAATTGCTAATTTTCTTGGTCTACACATCTTCTATTTTATTCAAATATTAGCATTTTGCTCTTTAAAGTGTTTAAGTCAATACCCAAACTACTATTTTTTACTTATTTCTTTTTTTAAATCTACAGAAATTTGATTTATTGAAAATTTTGTCTCAACTTACTTTATTTTCTTATTAAAAGTATTAGAGAGGTTTGAAATATCTTGACATTTTGTTGTCATTATTTGTTTTCTTTTCTATGATATCCCTATTCATGTATTTACCACAACTGAATTCTATTTTTATTTATTTGTATGATCAGATTATACAACCTCAATATTTATTCATTGTCAAAGAAATGCCTTGTAAATACTTCCCCTCGAATCTCAGCGTATCTTTTCATCCATTTAGTATGTCTTTAGCAGAGAAGATTTTTTTATGTTATTGTTATTTTAATATTGTCATTTTGATTATCAGGGCTGCCTTGTTGCAAAAGCACAAGAAACTTTTTATATTTTTTCCAACTTTTAGTTAACGAATATAAATTTCCAAAGTACAACTTTTGTATTATAGCAGCTTTTCTCCCCATAACCTCCCTCCCACCTGCAATCATCCCATCTCCCACTCCATCTCCCATCCCATTCTTCATCAAGATTCATTTTCAATTATCTTTATATACAGGAGATCAACTTAGTGTATACTAAGTAAAATGCACTCACACAGATACACAAAGTATAGAGTATTGTTTGAGTAGTAGTTTTACCATTAATTCGCATAGTGCAATGCATTAAGGACAAAGATCCTACATGGGGAGTAGGTGCACAGTGACGCCTATTGTTGATTTAACAATTGACATTCTTATTTATGATGTCAATAATCATCCGAGGCTCTTGTCATGAGCTGCCAAGGCTATGGAAGCCTCTTGAGTTCACAAACTCAGACCTTATTTAGACAAGGTCTCCAGTCATTTGCAATAAAAAGGAGGAATCTGGAAAATATCATGCATGTTGAGTGAAATAAGCCAGTCCCCAAGGGACAAATAACATATGTTCTCCCTGATCTGTGGCAACTAACTGAGCACCTAAAAGGAAACCTGTTGAAGTGAAATGGACACTATGAGAAACAATGACTTGATCAGCCCTTGTCCTGACTCTCGAGGAACAATTTACTATTTTCTTCTTTTTAGTATTTTTTTGTTCCACTTAATACCATTAGTTGAACTAATTAACACACAATTATTCTTAGGCATTTAAAATTAACTGAAAAGTGATCCCTGCTAAATGTAAGAGTGGGAATAAGAGAGAGAGTAGATGTATAGTTCAGCACCTGCTCACTCGGACTTACCTGTAATGGTAGAGCTAGAAACATGCCAGGTAATTGCAATTCAATCCCATCAAGGTGGCATGTACCAATGCCATCTCACTAGTCAAAGTGATCAGTTTAAGTTCATAATAGATCATAATGATAGGATTGAATGTCAAAAGGATCACATAAGCAAGACTAGTCTGCTAATACTAACTGATAGAATCAAAAAGGGAGAGAACGATCCAACATGGGAAGCAGGATATACAGCAGACTCATAGAATGGCAGATGTCCTAAACAGCACTCTGGCCTCAGAATCAGCCCTTAAGGCATTTGGATCTGGCTAAAAAGCCCATGAGAGTTTCTCAGGCATGGAAAGCCATGACACTGTAGCAAAAAAATGACCTAAATGAAAGATCTCTGTGAGTGAGATCCCAGCGGAAAGAACAGGCCATTAATGAAGGAGGTACCTTTCTCTGAAGGGAGGAGAGAACTTCCACTTACATTTTTTCTAAGTGAATGGCAAGTACTGTTTAGAATTTCACTAATGTTTTATAATTTTCTCCATAAATATATTTGGAGTTTTCATTACATTTATTACTTTTTAATCTTAGTACTTGAAGACATATAATCCAAACATTTTAAAATTCAATGTCATATATGTTAAATTTCTTTCATTGCTATTGTAGCCATTAGTAAATTTATCTAATTCCCTTATTGTTTTTTATTTTTATTAATATAAATGAAACAAATTCCATGCATTTCATATGCACTGTTCTAAGAAGATAACCATACTTCCCTCCCTCTGCTTCTTCCTCCTTTAATTGCCATCCTTACTTTCTTTTTTAAATGTCTGCAAAGACAAAATTTTAATCAACTCTATAATCACAAGTTTAATTCACCACTAACAGTAATATTCAACAAGTAAAAAGTAGGAAAACCACATTCCACAGGAGTATAGACAAGGCCTAAAACAATAATCATTTTACAATATGTCTGTTTCATTCCTATGTTTTTATACTCTATATTATCTGTCACATATCAGAGAAAACATGTAATATTTGTCTTTTTCATTATGACTTATTTGACTACCATAATGGTTTCCAGTTTCATCCATTTTGTTGGATAAGGCAGGACTTCATATTTTATAGCTGAGTAATGTTTCACAGTGAATATATATCACATTTTCTTTATCCAATCATCAGGGATGGACATCTGGATTTATTTCATATCACAGCTATTGTGAATTGAGCTGCAACAAACCTGGGGCCACCGATAACTCTTTCATACACTGATTTCATTTCCTTTTGGTAAATTCCCAGGAGTGGGATGGCTGGTCATATGTTAGATCTCTTTTCAGATTTCTGCGAAATCACCAAACTGTCTTCCACAATGGTTGTACTATTTACCTTCCCACCAGCAGTGTATTAGGGTACCTTTCTTCCCACATGCTCACCAGAATTTATTATATTTTAATTATGCGGTGATAGCTAGTCTGAGGTGAGGTGAAATCTCATTGTGTCTTTCATTTTCATTTTCCTGATGGCTAGTGATTCTGAGAATTTTTTCATGTGTCTGTTGAACATTTGTGTTTCATCTTTTGAAAAGGCCTGTTCATGTCATTTCTCTGTTTCTTAACTGGGTTGTTTCTGTTGTTGAGTTTCTTGTGCTCTTTACAGATCCTGAGCATTAATCCTTTATCAGTTGCGCAGTTTGCAGATATTTTCGTCCATTCTGTCAGTTGCCTCTTCATTTTGAAATACAGAAACTTTAGTTTGATATAATTCTATTTGTCCATTTTTACTTTTATTGCTTGTGCTTCTGGGGTCTTTTCCACAAAGTCTTTGTCTATGTCAATGTCTTCCAGAGTTTCTGTGATGTTTTCCTCTAGTTATTTGATAGTATTAGGTCATAGATTTAGATCCTTTATCCACCATGAGTTGATTTTTATATAAGTTGTAGGTAGGCATTTTCTTTCATATTTCTGCAAGCATAGATCCAATATTTCCAGGACCATTTGTTGAATAGGCTGTCATTTCTCCAGGGATTGATTTTAGCTTGTTCAACAAAAATTAGTAGGTTATAGATATGTGGATTAATTTCTGGAGTTTCTATTCTGTTTCATTGGTCTACATGATTGTTTTTGTGCCAGTACCAGGCTGTTTTGATTATAACACTTGTAGTATGTGTTGGAATCTAGTATTGTGATACTTCCAGCTTTGTTTTGGTTATTTACAATTGCTTTACCAATTTGAGGTCACTTGTGTTTCCATATGAATTTTAACATCATTTTTTCTAGATCTGAGAAGAATGTCCTTGGTATTTTGATTGAGATTGCATTGAATATATAAATTACTTTAGGCAATTTGGATATTTTGATAATATTATTTCTTACAATTCAGGAACATGGAAGATTTTTTACAATTTTTTATTCTATTTTTTCTTTAATGTTAAGTGTTTTCATTGTGGAGGTCTTTCACAGCCTTGGTTAAATTTATTTCAAGGTAGTTAAATTTTTATAGCTATTGTGAATGATACTGCTTTTACAAGTTCTTTTTCAGCCATGGTGTTGTTTGTGTATACAAAGACTATTGTTTTTTGTGTGTTGCTTTTATATCCTGCAACTTTATCAAACTCTCTTACCAATTTCAATAGTCTCTTAATGGAGTCTTTTGATCCTCTCTTTGTAGTATCATGTCATCTGCAAATAGGGATAATTTAATTTCTCTTTTTTTAATTTGTGTCCCTTTGATTTCTTTCTCTTCACTAATGACTTTGGCTAAAATCTGCAGAACTCTCTCCTCCTTTCAGAGAAAGGTACCTCCTTCTTTGATGACCCGTTCTTTCCACTGGGATCTCACTCGTGGAGATTTTTCATTTAGTTTTTTTTTTTTTTCCCCTAGAGTGTCTTGGGTGGCTTTCCATGCCTTAAATAGTCTCATGGGCTTTTCAGCCGGTTCCGCATGCCTTAAGGGCTGATTCTGAGGCCAGAGTGCTGTTTAGGACATCTGCCATTCTATGGGTCTGCTGTGTATCTCACTTCCCATGTTGGATCATTCTCTCCCTTTTTTATTCTATCAGCTAGTATTTGCAGACACTATTCTTGTTTATGTGATCCCTTTGGTTCTTAGTCCTATCATTATGATCAATTGTGAACAGAAATTGATCACTGGGACTAGTGAGATGGCATTGGTACATGCCACCTTGATGGCATGGAATTGGAATCCCCTGGTATGTTTCTAACTCTACCATTCGAGGTAAGTCAGCTTGAGCATGTCCCGAATTGCACATCTCTTCCCTCTCTTATTCCCACTCTTACATTTAACAGCGATCACTTTTCAGTTAAGTTTCAGCACTTAAGAAGAATTGTGTATTGATTACAGTATTCAACCAAAAGTATTAAGTAGAACAAACAAAAAAAAAATACTAAGAGGGATAACATATTAAGTTGCTCATCAACAGTCAGGGTGAGGGCTGATCAAGTCACTGTTTCTCATAGTGTTCATTTCACTTTAACAGGTTTCCTTTTTGGTGCTCAGTTAGTTGTCACCTATCAAGGAGAACAAGTGGTATTTGTCCCTTTGGGACTGGCTTATTACACTCAACATAGTGTTTTCCAAATTCCTAACAGGGATCACTTTTCAGTTAAAATTTAAACACCTAAGAATAATTGTGTGTTAATTACAGAGTTCAACCAATGATACTAGAACAAAAAAAATATTAAAATGGATGAAGTATTACATTGTACATCAACCGTCAGGACAATAGCTGATCAAGTCACTGGTTCTCATAGTGTCCATTTCATTTCAGCAAGTTTCCCCCTTGGTGCTCAGTTAGTTGCCGCCGATCAGGGAGAACATATGATATTTGTCCCTTTGGGACTTGTCTAGATATGATCAGAGTCAGTGAACTCAGGGGGCTTCCATAGCCTTGGCAGCTCATGACAAAAGCCTAGGGTGATTACTGAGGCCATAAACAAGAGTGTCAATTTGTTAAGTCAACAACAGGAGTCACTGTGCACTTACTCCTCATGTAGGATCTTTGTCCTTAGTGTGCTGTACATTGAGATTTAATGCTATAACTAGTACTCAAACAGTATTTTTCACTTTATGTTTCTGTGTGGGAGCAAACTGTTGAAATCTTTACTTAATGTATTCTAAACTGATCTTCTGTATATAAAGAGAATCGAAAATGAATCTTGATGTGAATGGAAGGGGAGAGGGAGTGGGAAAGGGGAGGGTTGCGGGTAGGAGGGACGTTATGGGGGGGAAGCCATTGTAATCCATAAGCTGTACTTTGGAAATTTATATTCATTAAATAAAAGTTAAAAAAAAAATTGCAGAACTCTGTTGCATAACAAAGGTGAAAGTGGGCATCCTTGTCTGGTTCCAGATCTTAGTGGAAGTGTTTCCAAGGTTTCCCCCACTGGAATATGATGTGGGTTGCGAGTTTGTCTTACATTGCCTTAATGTTGAGGAATGTTCCTTCATACCCAATTTGCTTAAGATTTTTATCATGGAAGGATATTTTAGCATCTTTCTGATGTGTTGTTGGACTGAGTAGCTAGAATTTTGTTGAAGATTTTTTCAACTGTGTTCATTAGGGGTATTGGTCTATAGTTCTGATTTTTTTTGTTATATCTACTTCTGCTTTTGAATTTGAGGTGATGCTGGCTTCATAGAAGGATTTGGGGGGATTTCCTCCCTTTCAATTGTTTTGAATATTTTGACAAGTATTGAAATTATTTCTTATTTAAATGCCTGGTAGAATTTAGCAGTGAAGCCATCAGTCCTGGGCTTTTCTTTGTTGGGAAAAAAAATCATTTATTAATGATTCAGTCTCCATCTTGGTTTTTGGTCTTTTTCGATGTTCTATTGCTTCATGACTCAATTTTCATAGATTGCATGTGTCCTAAAATTTATCCATTTCTTGTAGATTTTCTAATTTGTTGGCATATAGATGTCTATACTAATTCCTGATGATTCTTTTTATTTCAGTGGTATCTCTTTTAAAATCTCATTTTTCATCTCTCATTGTATTAATTTTGATCTTCTCCCTTTTCTTGGTTAGTTGGGCCAGTGGTGTATCAATTTTGTTTAGTTTTTAAAAAATCAGCTCTCCAATTGTGAACTTTCACTGTAGGACTGAGAAGTGACCAAAGACACATTATGTCCATAACTCATTCCTCAGTCCACGCCAAATGGGTTATGGAGAAGGTGTTTGGGACAGCAATGCAAAAAAAAAAAAAAAAAAAAAAAAAAAAAAAAAAAAAAAAAAAAACCTGCTAAAGTGAGAGTGAGCAGGCTTGTGCTGGATCCCTAATTATTAAAGTACTTTAATAAGAGAAAAACTTACTTTGCTATTGATGCCCTTCAGCAGTGCAATGTTGGGGATGTTGTGCCTCTCAAAGCTTGACCTGTCCCATGGAAAAAACATGTGAAACATGAAGTGGCTGACGTTGTTTTCAAAGTTGGAAAAGTGCCAAGTCCAGTGACAAGAAAACTCCATGCAGACACAGCCTACCAGGAGAATCCGGTCAATGTGGAAACCACTCACCTCACCAAAAATCTAAAAGAACTCAACAGGTCGGCGCCGCGACTCACTAGGCTAATCCTCTACCTGTAGCCACTGGCACCGCAGGTTCTAGTCCCAGTTGGGGTGCCAGATTCTGTCCCAGTTGCTCTTCTTTCAGTCCAGCTCTCTGCTGTGGCCTGGAAGGGCAGTGGAGGATGGACCAAGTGGTTGGGCCCTGCACCTGAATGGGAGACCAGGAGGAAGCACCTGGCTCCTGGATTCGGATCGGCACAGTGCGCTGGCCGCAACGCACTGGCCGTAACAGCCATTTGGGGGGTGAACCAATGGAAAAAGGAAGACCTTTCTCTCTCCCTCTCTCTCTCTCACTGTCTAACTCTGCCTGTCAAAAATAAATAAATAAATAAATAAAAGAACTGAACAAAGTGAAGATTTGGAAGAAGAAACTGAAGGGAAAGGCTTACCCTTTGCTTTGTGGAAAATGAAATTTGCATAACTTTTGTCACTAACTGTCCAGTTTCTCCTGAATTATTTATGAAGTAGCTAAAAGTAAATGAAGTTAAGAACTTGTCATAATTTGTCTTAAAGATTATAATCAGGTTTAATATTTTATTTTAATTAAACATACTTTTACATTATTAACAGCTCTGCATTTCACTGATGTTTTGTATTTTTGTTTCAATTTTGTTTATTTATTCTCTAATTTTAAATATTTCTTTCATCCTACTAATTTTGGATTTTCCTTGTTCTTCTTTTTTTAGGTACTTGAGATGCATTGTTAGATCATTTATTTGATGCCTTTCAAATTTCTTGTTGTAGGCACTAATTGTTATAAACTTCCCTGTTAACACTGTTCTTGCTGTATCATATAAGCTTTGATACATTATCTTGTCATCTTCATTATTTCTAGGAATTTTTTTTTTATTTCCTTTTGATTTCTTCTATAACCCATTGTTCATTCAGGAGCATGTTGCTCAGTCTCCATATATTTGCATATTTTCTACAATTTTCTAAGTTGTTAATTTCCAATTTAATTCTATTGATGTCAGAAGATGCATGGCATGATTTCAGTTTTTTTAGAATTTGTTGAGATTTGCTTTATGGCCTAGCCAAAGTTCTCTCCTAGAGCAAGTTCCATGCACCATTGAAAAGAAGGTATATTCTGAAGTTGTGTGATGAAATATCTTTTATTTTTAAATTAGGTACATTTGGCCCACAATGTAAATTAATATTGTGTTGAAACCCCCATTATTATTGTATTGTAGTCTATATCACCCTTTAGATATATTTTTTTTTTTTTTGACAGGCAGAGTGGACAGTGAGAGAGAGAGACAGAGAGAAAGGTCTTCCTTTGCCGTTGGTTCACCCTCCAATGGCCGCCGCGGCCGGCGCGATGCGGCCGGCGCACCGCGCTGATCCGATGGCAGGAGCCAGGAGCCAGGTGCTTTTCCTGGTCTCCCATGGGGTGCAGGGCCCAAGCACCTGGGCCATCCTCCACTGCACTCCCTGGCCACAGCAGAGGGCTGGCCTGGAAGAGGGGCAACCGGGACAGAATCCGGCGCCCCGACTGGGACTAGAACCCGGTGTGCCGGCGCCGCTAGGCGGAGGATTAGCCTAGTGAGCCACGGCGCCGGCCCTTTAGATATATTAATATTTGTTTAAATAAGCAGTCATACTGGCATTTGGTGCATGTACATTTACTATAGTCACATCTTCTTGTTAAATCAATTCCTTAATCATTCCCTAATGCCCTTCTTTGACTCTTTTTTTTTTATCTTTTATTTAATGAATATAAATTTCCAAAGTACGACTCATGGGTTACAATGGCTTCCCCCCCCCCATACCGTCCCTCCCACCCACAACCCTCCCCTTTCCCACTCCCTCTCCCCTTCCATTCACATCAAGATTCATTTTTGATTATCTTAATATACAGAAGATCAGCTTAGTATACCTTAAGTAAGTATTTCAACAGTTTGCTCCCACACAGAAACATAAAGTGAAAAATAATAGATGATTTTTTTTTAAATGATGATGAAATCAGATCAGACCTATTGTCATGTTTAATCCCAGTGCGAATCAAGTTGGGAATTGATAATTTCTTTTTTTTTTTTTTTTTTTTTTTTTTTTTTTTTTTTACAGAAGATCAGTTTAGTGTACATTAAGTAAAGATTTCAATCGTTTGCACCCCCATAGAAACACAAAGTGAAATATACTGTTTGCGTACTCGTTATAGCATTAAGCCTCAATGTACAGCACATTAAGGACAGAGATCCTACATGAGGAGTAAGTGCACAGTGACTTTACAAATTGACACTCCTGTTTATGGCATCAGTAATCTCCCTATGCACCAGTCATGAGTTTCCAAGGCTATGGAAGCCCCTTGAGTTCTCCGACTCTTATCTTGTTTAGACACGGTCATAGTCAAAGTGGAGGTTCTCTCCTCCCTTCAGAGAAAGGCACCTCCCTCTTTGAAGACCTGTTCTTTCCACTGGGGTCTCACTCACAGAGATCTTTTTGCCAGAGTGTCTTGGCTTTCCATGCCTGAAATATTCTCATGGGCTTTTCAGCCAGATCCGAGTGCCTTTAGGGCTGATTCTGAGGCCAGAGTGCTATTTAGGACATCCGCTATTCTATGAGTCTGCTGAGTATCTCACTTCCCATGTTGGATCACTCTCCCCTTTATTTATTCTATCGGTTAGTGTTAGCAGATACTAGACTTTTTTATGTGCTCCCTTTGACTCTTAGTCCTTTCATTATGATCAATTGTGAACTGAAATTGATCACTTGGAATAGTGAGATGGCATTGGCACATGCCACCTTGATGGAATTGAATTGGAATCCCCTGGTATGTTTCCAACTCTACCAATTGGGGCAAGTCAGCCCGAGCATGCCCCAAATTATACATCTCTTCCCTCTCTTATTCCCACTCTTATGTTTAACAGGAATCACATTTCAGTTAATTTTCAACACTTAAGAATAACTGTGATAATTACAGAATTAAACCAGTCATATTAAGTAGAACAGACAAAAAAACTACTAAGAGGGATAATGTATTAAGTTGTCCATTAGCAGTCAGGGCTATGCTGATCAAGACACCATTTCTCATAGAGTCCATTTCACTTCAGGAGGTTTCCTTTTGGTGTTCAGTCAGTTGTCACCGATCAGGGAGAACATATGGTATTTGTCCCTTTGGGACTGGCTTACTTCACTCAGCATGATGTGTTCCAGATTCCTCCATTTTGTTGCAAATGACTGGATTTCGTTGTTTCTTACTGAGGTATAGTATTCTAAAGAATACATATCCCATAATTTCTTTATCCAGTCTACCATTGATGGGCATTTAGGTTGGTTCCAGGTCTTGGCTATTGTGAATTGTGCTGCAATAAACATTAGGGTGCAGACCGCTTTTTTGTTTATCAATTTAAACTTTGGGTAAATTCCAAGGAGTGGGATGGCTGGGTCAAACGGTAGGGTTATATTCAGGTTTCTTAGGAATCTCCAGACTGATTTCCATAGTGGCTTGACCAGTTTGCATTCCCACCAACAGTGGGTTAGTGTCCCTTTTTCCCCACATCCTCACCAGCATCTGTTGTTGGTAGATTTCTGTATGTGAGCCATTCTAACTGGGGTGAGGTGAAACCTCATTGTGCTTTTGATTTGTATTTCCCTGATTGCTAGTGACCTTGAACATTTTTTCATGTGCCTGTTGGCCATTTGGATTTCCTCTTTTGAAAAATGTCTATTGAAGTCCTTGGCCCATCTCTTAAGTGGGTTGTTGGTTTTGTTTTTGTGGAGTTTCTTGATCTCTTTGTAGATTCTGGTTATTAACCCTTTATCTGTTGCATAGTTTGCAAATATTTTTTCCCATTCTGTTGGTTGTCTCTTCACTCTCCTGACTGTTTCTTTTGCAGTACAGAAACTTCTCAATTTGATGCAATCCCAATAGTTGATTTTGGCTTTGACTGCCTGTGCCTCCCGGGTCTTTTCCAGAAATTCTTTGCCTGTGCCAATATCTTGAAGGGTTTCTCCAATGTTCTCTAATAACTTAATGGTGTCAGGACGTAGATTTAGGTCTTTAATCCACGTTGAGTGGATTTTTGTGTAAGGTGTAAGGTAGGGGTCTTGCTTCATGCTTCTGCACGTGGAAATCCAGTTTTCCCAGCACCATTTATTGAATAGACTGTCCTTGCTCCAGGAATTAGTTTTAGATCCTTGATCAAATATAAGTTGGCTGTAGATGTTTGGGTTGATTTCTGGTGTTTCAATTCTGTTCCATTGGTCTATCCATCTGTTTCTGTACCAGTACCATGCTGTTTTGATTACAACTGCCCTGTAGTATGTCCTGAAGTCTGGTATTGTGATGCCTCCGGCTTTGTTTTTGTTGTACAAGATTGCTTTAGCTATTCGAGGTCTCTTGTGCCTCCATATGAATTTCAGCACCATTTTTTCCAGATCTGAGAAGAATGTCTTTGGTATCTTGATTGGGATTGCATTGAATCTATAAATTGCTTTTGAGAGAATGGACATTTTGATGATGTTGATTCTTCCAATCCATGAGCATGGAAGATTTTTCCATTTTTTGGTATCCTCTTCTATTTCTTTCTTTAAGGTTTTGTAATTTTCATCGTAGAGATCTTTAACGTCCTTGGTTAAGTTTACTCCAAGGTATTTGATTGTTTTTGTAGCTATTGTGAATGGGATTGATCTTAGCAGTTCTTTCTCAGTCATGGCATTGCTTGTGTATACAAAGGCTGTTGATTTTTGTGCATTGATTTTATATCCTGCCACTTTGCCAAACTCCTCTATGAGTTCCAATAGTCTCTTAGTAGAGTTCTTTGGATCCTCTAAGTACAGAATCATATCGTCTGCAAAGAGGGATAGTGTGACTTCTTCCTTCTCGATTTGTATTCCTTTGATTTCTTTTTCTTGTCGGATGGCTCTGGCTAAAACTTCCAGAACTATGTTAAATAGCAGTGGTGAGAGTGGGCATCCCTGCCTGGTACCAGATCTCAGTGGAAATGCTTCCAACTTTTCCCCATTCAATAGGATGCTGGCTGTGGGTTTTTTATAAATTGCTTTGATTATATTGAGGAATGTTCCTTCTATACCCAATTTGCTTAGAGTTTTCATCATGAAAGGGTATTGAGTTTTATCGAATGCTTTCTCTGCATCAATTGAGATAATCATATGGTTTTTCTTCTGCAGTCTGTTAATGTGGTGAATCACATTGATTGATTTGCGAATGTTGAACCATCCCTGCATACCAGGGATGAATCCTACTTGGTCTGGGTGGATGATTTTCCTGATGTGTTGTTGTATTCTATTGGCCAGAATTTTATTGAGGATTTTTGCGTCTGTGTTCATCAGGGATATTGGTCTGTAATTCTCTTTCAGTGCTGCATCTTTTTCCGGCTTAGGAATTAAGGTGATGCTGGCTTCATAGAAAGAATTTGGGAGGATTCCCTCTTTTTCGATTGTTCTGAATAGTTTGAGAAGAAATGGGATTAGTTCTTCTTTAAATGTCTGGTAGAATTCAGCAGTGAATCCATCTGGTCCTGGGCTTTTTTTTGTTGGGAGGGCCTTTATTACTGTTTCAATTTCTGTTTCAGTTATGGGTCTATTTAGGTTTTCGATGTCTTCATGGTTCAATTTTGGTAGATTGCACGTGTCCAGGAATCTATCCATTTCTGATAGGTTTTCCTGTTTGCTGGCATACAGGTCCTTGTAGTAATTTCTGATGATTCTTTTTATTTCTGTGGTGTCTTTTGTTACGTTTCCTTTTTCATCTCTGATTTTATTGATTTGGGTCTTTTCTCTTCTTTTTTTAGTTAGTTGGGCCAATGGGGTGTCAATTTTGTTTATTTTTTCAAAAAACCAGCTTCTTGCTTGGCTGATTTTTTGTAATGTTTTTTTTTGGATTCAATCCTGTTGATTTCTTCTCTGGTTTTAATTATTTCTCTTCTCCTACTAGATTTGGGTCTGGTTTGCTGCAGTTTTTCTAGGTCCTTGAGGTGCGCTGAAAGCTCATTTATTTGGTACCTTTCCAATTTCTTGATATAGGCACCTATTGCTATAAATTTGCCTCTCAATACTGCTTTTGCTGTATCCCATAAGTTTTCATATGTTGTGTTGTTGTCTTCATTTACTTCCAGAAAGTTTTTGATTTCTCTTTTGATTTCTTGAATGACCCAGTGTTCATTCAGGAGCATGTTGTTCAGTCTCCATGTGTTTGCATACTTTCTGGGGTTTCCTGAGTTGCTAATTTCCAGCTTCATTCCGCTGTGGTCTGAGAAGCTGCATGGTATGATTCTAATTCTTTTAAATTTGCTGAGACTTGCTTTATGGCCTAGTATGTGATCAATCCTAGAGAAGGTTCCATGCGCTGCTGAGAAGAATGTGAAGTCTTTAGATGTAGGATTGAATGTTCTGTAGATATCTGTTAGATCCATTTGGGCAATAGTGTCAATTAAATCTGCTGTTTCCTTGTTGATCTTCTGTCCGGATGATCTGTCTATTTCTGAGAGTGGAGTATTGAAGTCCCCCAGTACTATTGTATTGGAATCTAAATCTCCCTTTAAGTCCCTTAACATATCTTTTAAATAGACCGGTGCCCTGTAATTAGGTGCATATACATTTATAATAGTTACATCTTCCTGTTGAATTGAACCCTTAATCATTATATAGTGTCCCTCTTTGTCTCTCTTAACAGTTTTTGTCTTAAAGTTTATTTTGTCTGATATTAATATGGCTACAGCTGCTTTTTTTTTGGTTTCTGTTGGCATGTAATATCTTTTTCCAACCTTTCACTTTCAGTCTGCATGCCTCTTTGTTAGAGAGATGTGTTTCTTGTAGGCAACAAATAGTTGGGTTGTGTTCTGTGAGCCAGTCAGCCAAATGGTGTCTTTTAACTGAAGAATTCAGACCATTAATGTTCAATGTGACTATTGATATGTAGTGACTTTGCCCTGCCATTTTCCCGGAAATATTTTCTAGTATATGCTTTGAACTTCCCATGCTCTTTTACTGGTAGGTGTTCTTCCTTTCCCTTCTTTCATATTGATGGCCGTGTTTCTGTGTTTCTGAGTGTAGCACATCTTTAAGTATCTTTTGCAGGGCCGGACGAGTGGCCACAAAGTCTTTCAATTTCTGTTTGCTATGAAAGGTCTTTATTTCACCTTCATTCACAAATGAGAGCTTGGCAGGATATAATATTCTGGGCTGGCAATTTTTCTCTCTTAGCACCTATGCTATGTCTCGCCATTCCCTCCTAGCTTGTAGGGTTTCTGATGAGAAGTCAGCTGTGAGTCTGATTGGAGATCCTCTGAGAGTAATCTGACGTTTCTCTCTTGCACATTTTAGGATCTTTTCTTTATGTTTCACTGTGGTAAGTTTAATTACCACGTGTCGTGGTGAGGATCTCTTTTGGTCATGTTTATTGGGGGTTCTATGAGCTTCCTGTACTAGGATATCTCTGTGCTTCTCCAAATCTGGAAAGTTCTCTGCTAGTATCTCACTAAAAAGGCCTTCCAATCCTTTCTCTCTCTCCATGCCTTCAGGAACTCCTAGAACTCGAATGTTGGTTTTTTTAATAGTATCCTGTAGATTCCCAACAATATTTTTTAGGTTTCTAATTTCCTCTTCTTTTCTTTGGTTTGACTGTATGTTTTCCTGTGCTCTATCTTCTAAGTCCGATATTCTCTCTTCTGCTTCACCCATTCTGTTTTTAAGGCTTTCTAATGTGTTTGTCATTTGATCTATTGAGCTCTTCATTTCATTTTGATTTCTCTTCACTATAACACTTTCCTGTTCTACTAGTTTCTGAGTTTCATTTTGACTCTTCCTTAAAATTTCATTTTCACGAGAGAGATTTTCAATCTTGTCCATTAAGGATTTCTGTAGTTCAAGGATTTGCTTTTGAAAACTTCTAAATGTTCTTATCATAAATTTTTTGAAATCCGTATCTTGCATTTCTTCTATCTCATCATCTTCATACTCTTGGCTTGGGGTGTTTTGCTTATGTGGAGGCATCATAGTGTCATCGTTGATCTTGCTCCCTCTATTTCTGTGTTTGTTACTCAGCATAGTTAATTCTTCTTGCATGACTGTGCGTTTTTTTTTTTCTTTTCTTTTCTTTTTTTTTTTTTATACTGTGTCCGTGTTAAGTGGACTGCCTGCTGTTGGAGGAGCCTTGGAGGCTTGAGATGGGTGCGGCCTGAGAGCTCTGCCTGGTTCTTCCCGGTTAAGGGTGTGCAAAGGTGACACCCTCAGGTTATGCGTGGTAAATCTCTCTCTTTTTATTTATTTATTTATTTTATTTATTCAGGGGGTAAGTAACACCGCAGGGCCCGACTGTGCAGAATTGATGGTATTTAGCTTCCAGTCTTTGGCTCCTCTGGACTCCCACTGGGTTGCCTAGGCTACTGAATTGTAGTGACTCAGTTCCTTAGCTCTCCCCCATTGATATGTAAATCCAGAGAGGAGGCCTGCTCTTTGTCTCTTGGGAATTCTTCAAGCCTTGCAGCCTTGTAACCTTTGCAAGGTTAGGGGGAAGAGAAACCCCGAAGCTTTTTTTTTTTTCCTTCTTTCCGGTAGTGAGTTTGCTGCACTTTCCGGCCCCCCTCTAGATTCTGACCCCCGTTTCCCCACCAATGTCTCGGGTTATTGAGCTCACCTCCCCTTCTAGCGCCGATGTGTGGACTCGGAGCCCTGAGCGTCCCAAGCCTTCCCGCTGTTGTCTGTGTGGCATGCACTCCCCTTGGAGCACTGGCGCGCAGACCCTGGGGCTTCTGCGGCTCGGTCCCATGACTTGGCTTCCGTGCGGTGGGCGACCTTGTTCTCCCAGTAGGTCCTCCGATTCATGGCTGCTCCATCCAGAAGGGTTTCCCCTGCAATTTTTTTTTGGTTCTATTTTCTGCGGCTACCGTAACTCCCCTTTTATTAAACTAAATTTTCCCGGACTATCGGTGCGTGCCCTCACTATTCCGCCATCTTGGCTCTGCCCCTTCTTTGACTCTTTCAATAGATTTTTTGTTAATGTCAAGTTTGTATGATATTAGGATTGCTACACCTTTATCTTTTTCCTTCCTTTAACTTTACCTCTGTGTATCTTTTGGTGAGGTGTTTTTCATATAGATAGCAAATAGATGGGTCTCGTTTTAATCCATTCAGCCAATATTTATCTTTTAATTGGAGAATTTAGGTCATTTACCTTCAAGGTTATTATTTCTAAGTAACAACTTTGTCCTGCGATTTTTCCATTAGCATTCCTGGTGTTTGATTTGGATATTGTTTGCACTTTTACTAGTAGATTTTCTGCCTTTACATTCTTTCATAATGATGCCTGTCTTTGTCTCTTTCTGTGTGTAGCACATCCTTAGGTATCATCAGCAAGGCTGGAAAAGGAGTTTCAAATTCTTTAAATTTCTGTTTATTTTTATTGTCTTTATTTCACTTCACTTATAAATGAGAGCTTTGCTCTGTATACTATTCTGGGTTGACAGGTTATTTTCCCTTTCTGCCTTGGACTATTTCTCTCCTTTCTCTCCTGGACTGTAGGGTTTCTGATAAGAAATCTGCTGTTAATATAATTGTGGGTCCTTTGAATTTAATATGGTATTTCTCTTGTGCACATTTTACAGTCTTTCATTTATGATATACTGTTGAAAGTTTGACTATAATGTGTCGTAATCTGATCATATCTATTAAGAGTCCTATGTATTTCCTTTTCTTGTATGTCCCTATCTTTCTCCAAATTAGGGAAGTTTTCTGCTATTATTTCACTGAATATACCTTTAAATCCATTCTGTTTCCACACCTTCACAAACTCCTAAGACAAATACATTTGATCGTTTGATAGTATCCCACAAATCTTGAACTATATTTTCAAATTTTCTAATTATTTGTTCTCCTTCTCCTTCTCCTTTTTCTTCTCTTCTTCTCCCCCTTCTTCTCCTCCCCCTCCCCTTCTCCCTCCTCCTCGTTCTCATCCTCCTCCTGCTTCTTCTCCTCCTCCTCCTTCTTGTCTCAGATATTTCCAAGGATTTGTCTTCTAGCTTGGATAGTCTTCTTTTCTGCCTTACCAAGTCTGTTGTTAATGCTTTCCACTGTATTTTCTGTTTTACATATTAAATTCTTCACTCCTAACATTTGAGTTTGGCTTCTCTTCATTATCTCTGTCTTTTGACAGCATTTTTCATCCATGCCACGTATGGGTTTCTTTATCTCATGTATGTGCTTTCCTGTGTTTTTGAGTAATCTTATGACCATTCTTTTGAATTCATTTTTAGGCACTGCATGAATCTCTTTGTCTTCATATTCTAATATTAAAATGTTGTTATGTTCTTTGAGGAATCTTACGGCCTTCCTTGTTTATGTTTCTTTTATTTCTACATTTATTTTTAGATATTTGTGGAAAAAACTTGTTGGTTTTCTCCTCTAATGGCATTAATCTTTGAAATATGACTCTGTGGCTTAGTGGGGTGTCTGCTCCTTAAGTGCATATTTACAAGCTTGTGCTCAGTCCAGCCAGGGAGCTATGGTCAGTGCTCAAGGGTGGGGCAAGAGTTCAGGGTGACACCCAAGTTGGGCTTGGTAGATCTCCTGTATTGTCAGCAGAGCAGAGAGTATGATCACATCAGCAGGCAGGACCACAGCTTCACTTCCTCTCTGCCATGGTGCTCAATGCCAGGGGGGAGTCCATTGGGGATACACACCCCACTCACATAGATGCATGAAACTCACAAAGGATCCGTGTGGGTGCTCGGTGTGAGCACAGAATCCTCTGTAATGATCCACTCCAGGCTCTCATGGTACTCTGAACCTCTGAAGTCAGACACAGCCATTGCCCAGAGACCCAGTTACACCCCACACCCTATATGCAGTCACAGAATTCCCAGAGACTTAGCCTGCCTGGCTTCCACAGTCACAGTGAGCGGGGTGTCCACTGTCATCTCTGGAGCCTGCCCAGTCTCCAGAGTGATCTGAGGTGTTCCCAGAGCCAGCTGCCTGTCAGTGCTCTATCTTCCTTGTTTGATTCTGGGCACCTGTGATCGAAGGAAAGGGAGCGCTTCACAGCCCTAAGTGGATGTCCTGCCTCCTAACTACCCTCCAAAGTCAGTGTGGCTCACAGATTTATCCCTCTGATAAACCCCCTTGTCACCCATATGTGAGCCAAGAGGCTCTACTGCTGTTACTAAGATGGCATTTCCTCTCCAATAGTTGCCGGGTGCTCTTGTAGGGGTATGGGAACAAAGCACTGTGCTCTCTTCATGGAGTTAGGTGGGCACCCTGCCTCCCACTCATGCTGCAGGCCAGATTCAAAGTCAATGTGGTCTCCAAGATTCTCCCTTAGGCAATATCATCAATGACACAGGCTGCTGTAGTCACCTCTCACCTCCTGCATAAAAATGGTGTCTGCAGCCCTTGGCTGCAGGAGTTGCCTATGTTTTCTTCACTCACTACTGTGTGTTTGTACTATCCTTGATGCTCCATGACATCTTTCTGTCTCAAGAATTTCCACTGCAAACCTTCTCTCCAACTCTCCTCGGGGAATGCAGTCCCTCACTTTTCTTCTCTTATCTTCCCATGGTTAAAATCAGCATGTCTTTTCCCTATTCAGACCTAATGGGTCTCCTGATGTTTTCTTATATCTACTTGGCCATATGTGGAGAAGTATTCATTTTCTTTGGTTTTGGAAACGTGTGGAGATCTCTAGAATTATACCATTTTAGGGCTTCCAAAGAGTCTGGGCATCCTCCATAAGTTAGGCAAATTCACAGATTTACAGATGTTGAGTAAGCAGGGCCTCTCTCAGGAGAAGAGGTGAAACCCCAAGTATGCCAGCATCAACAAAGAAGATACCACCATATTAATTTTAATAGCAGATCTGAAATATCTCATGGGTTTTTTTATGTAATTGTCATACACAACTGTGTGTGTGTGTGTGTGTGTGTGTGTATTCTAATGGAGTGTAATCTGTTAATTTGGATGAATTATATCAATTTCTTATCCAGAAAAATAGATATGATGTTAATTATGTAACATTTTAAAACCCATAAAATAATTCCCACAGTACAATCTATATTGAGAACATTAAAAACACATATGTTTTCAAATCCTTCTGGTTTTTACTTCTTATGCTTGTCTTATTTGATGAATTCTTGGAGTTAAAATGGCTCAAATATTTTACCAGTAATTTTCATACTTGCTGTATATTTGAGATATTCTATACTATGAATGTTCATTTTATTGCCAGATTTCTAAATGTTTATAATAAATGTTTT
Source organism: Oryctolagus cuniculus (assembly GCF_051225735.1). Taxonomy (NCBI): domain Eukaryota; kingdom Metazoa; phylum Chordata; class Mammalia; order Lagomorpha; family Leporidae; genus Oryctolagus; species Oryctolagus cuniculus. The sequence goes on along the minus strand of NC_142868.1, from coordinate 155,830,504 downwards.
GAGGCTCATCAAACATTATTACTAACTGTTCCGATGGTCATGTGGTTTAGTCTTTATAATACTGTATAAAGTAGTAGACTTCAAAATTAAGCCATCATTGCATTGCATTCTATCATAGAATTTCTTGACTCTTTTAAAAATAAACATATTGGTGTTTCGCTTTAGTAATACTTACAATGATCACACATCTGTGCCTAAGTAGCATTACTTTTTGTATTGCCCTAATTTCAGTTTCAATTTCAAGGTTATGTCTACAGAAGATGAATTGAGGAGTGGCTCCTCTTTTTATATTCTCTAGAAAGATTTAGATAAGATTTTAATACCATTCACTATGAAAGTTTGGCAGATATCTGCAAAACTATACTGACTTGACAGAATGATTTGGTTTTGGATTTTTAAGTACTGAAAAGACAATTTCTTTTTAATGGCTTTTTAATTTAGTGAGATTTTGAGTTTTTTTGATATGTTCTAATTCTTAAAACATGTAGCCAGTTCATCTTAGTTTTTTAATTTATTAGCATAGCATTATCTTTATTATCCACAAAATTATTTTAATATCTATAGTCTTCATTTTATCTGAATATTACATTTTTCCTTCTATTATTTTCTTTATTAATCTCAGCAGAGGTGTGTCTAGTTTACTACTTTTTCAAGTAAACAGTAATTGGCTTTCTACTGTTCTTGCGTTCCTGCTTTAAATTGGACTAGTAATTGTACTTTAAATAATTTGTGGTATATTAACTGAGTTAATAAATGTAAAACCATTACCTGGCAGATATTAAGAGCTGTATAAGTGCTAACTATTATCATGTTGTTATTGTTGTTTCATTAGTTAAGGCTTTTATCTTTGTTATTCTTCTTTTCTAGAGTTTTTATTTTTTTTACTTGATTTTTACTGCTCACTTTCTATCTGAATTTTCAGCCTTTCTTATAACAGAAATATATAACCACAAATTTACAAGTAGTTTTGACATAATTTTCATCTTATTTGTTCTATTAGATAGCAAATTCATTTGTTACAGTTCTGAGTATTTCATTTTAAAATAATTTTTTATTTAACCTAGGACTTGAAGTGTTTTTAAAAATATTTCCCAGCGTTTGTTGTTGTTTTTTAGTTTCAATAATTATTTCATAATTCCTAATTAGTAGTTTCAGTGTTTGATATCTCTCATGGTCAGGTTCCTCTAATAGAGACATATTCCCAGTCCACTTTGAGAAAGCACCCTTCTGGAAAAGCTTTGTTTTACTTTTCTCAGACACCCAAACCACCAGCCATTCATGAGCACTTTCATTACCTTTCTCAGCTTTCCTGATCATACAAACTGTAAATCTAGCCTCAAGTCCTATTAAAGAAAATAATTAAGTTAAATCCTTTTCCCAGCAAAAGAAAATTATCAAAAAACCTTCCTTTCAAAGTTCTTTCTTTAGAGTGTTCATCTCTGTGGTCTTGAATTTACATGGAAGTTTCATTCCAGATTTCCTCATTGCTCAGTCTAAAACTCCAACTTCCCAGTCTGCAGCAGGTGGTAAATCCAGGGCTCTGGGTTCTTGATTTCCTGGAACATACAAAAGCCCTCGGGGCAACTCCAATGCTTCCATAAGATGCTTGCATTCTGGTTCTCAATTTTGTCTCCTTCTTTGTTTGGCCCCTATGTGTTTCCCTTTCTCTGTGTTCTTAAGAGGCTATTGGCTCTACATTTTTGATAATCTTTCTAGGGCTTATTTTTACCTATTAGATATTTCAGAGTATCCACTATCCATTGAAAGAAGTGGAAGACCTTTCTTATTTTATGATTACGAATATTCCTGCAAATCCTGTTGTTACCCTATATTCTCATCCACTTGAACCTCAATTCTCAGGAATACCTCAGTTCCAACCCATCCCACCTTCATCTGCTGGCATGTTATCTTTGTTTATATTTGATATCCTTCTAGAAACAAAGCTCTTACAGTTTCCCAGTGCTTCCAGCTTGACAGGTACAGGCACCATGTCTGGAAGAGCCCTCCCTGTTTCCTCCATACTGTCTACTTACTATGTTTCCTTGATGAGAGTACCACCCTCAAGGCATTCCCCTTGACTGATAAAAAAAAATTTAAATTCAAGGCAGGCTTTTGGCCAATAGTTGAGATCCTGCTTGGGACACTCTGGGTACCATAGTGGAGTATGTGGGTATAAGTCCGAACTCTGTTTCTCTGTTCTACCTACCTGCTAATGTGTACCCTGGGAGAGAGCAGAGGATGGCTCTCACATCTGCAACACCAGAATGGAGTTCCAAAATCCTGGCTTTGGAATGGCCCACCCAGTCCTGTTTTGCAAATTTGGGAAGTGAACTAGTGGATAGGATATCTATCTGGGTTGTTCTCTTTGCTCCCTGAATAAATTAAATAAAGAAAGAAAAATTTAAAATATGCACCTACATGTCCAGCTGAAACAAGATAACTTACATTACGTAAGGTCTTGAGGTGAATTGCATTAGGTACTGTTAAACATGTATAAACTCACAACATCAGTCATCACTGTATTCCATATAAAGGTCATTTCTTGGACACTTTTTGTGGTGTTACTTGCTATTCATATCCTGTACTCTTTTTAACTGCTTTTTGATTTGCAGGACACTGTCACTGTCACTAATTTGCTGATAATTTAAATATTAATTCGGTCATCATGTGACTGAAGGATACTCAATAGTTTTAAAGAATTTTTGTTTAATGCAGCCTCTGTGTTTAGGGGATGAATGCTAAGTTAAATTTGGACTTGGAAATACCAAACAGATCCCCACTGTTATTTTTCACAAATGCGTTGAGCTGACAGGTTGTTTAATATAAACAGAATAATGTGTGTCCTGACATTTCAAATTGTCTAGGAACTTTTAGAACTGAACACTTCATCATGCTTTTAGTTCTTCAGTGTTCTTTACAAAAAATTCTACCTGCCTGAAATAAGTGTATGACATTAGATTTTCTCCTAAGAACACAAACAACTCTACTTTTCAGAGAATTTCCAGTTATCAAATCAGATAGAAATTTCAGGCAGACCTGCAAATACACATTTTTACTTATGTCAATTTAGCATTTATATATATATATATATATATATATATATGTATATCAGATAATTGCTTTGAAAAGGTAGAAATGAGGTTAACTAAGTTTAGGAGTGGATGGGAAGACATTCTGTTACTGACATCACCTTTCTTATTTCTAATGTTCAGCTTCCTAAAAGAACATACATCAAATATACAAAATAATCATATTTTAGGAAACCTAACAAATGAGAGTTTAAAAAAATTTTAAGAGTTTGAAATCATAAATAGTATTTGATTTGTTGTTTTGTAAAAGGATTAGATACATACATTCAATAATACATATGAATTACAATTGAGGGCAACTAAATACACACACAAAGTAATTTTTAAATAATTAGTTGTTTCATTGTTTCTGATATTCTCTCATTCCTTCATCCATTGCATCTGCACCAATTATGCGTTTAATTTCTCAATAGTTCAGTTATATTTCATTAGCTGTTTAAGAATGATGAAAATATTCATGGTATCATCATAGCAGTGGCTGAATTATTTATTTGTTATGATATTTATAATTTCCAGGCACTTGCTAAAAATAGGTTTGGGACAGTTAAAGTCAGCAACTCTGGGCCATTAGTGCTAAGGAAAACATTAAAGCTGAAGAAGGCAAAATCAAATATCGAGCTTTCGTCACCCTATTTCTGAAAAAAAAAAAAACAGTCTTCATGGGTTTTTAACAAAGTTTTAACATTACCATAAGGTTAAACATTACACAGCAGCCTACTTTTAAAATGTAAGAAACCCAGAAGGATAACTTTTCTCTTCTCTTTCTTCTCTGTAGTACTTAGCACTTAACTCATACTGGCTTGACTGTTAGCTGGCACTACATTTGCCAAGGTATGCTCACCAAGTTGCCAAAAGTTTCTGTGGTCAAAATCTTCATTTCTTTGGAATCCCCATGGTATACAAAGCAATATATATAACATCTTATTCTTAATAATTATTTGCTGACTGACTTTATGTTTGTGTATAGTGCAGAATTATCTCACACAGTAGAACCTTAGAGATAAATGGGAGTTAAAAGTTGGTCTCTACAATACTGATCTAGAGTTGTAATCATCATTCTGAGAAAAAAAAAGTCTGTAAAACAGTTGAGGAGTGTTGTATGGTGAAGATTGGACTGTATATTAGGACTACAAAAATACGAAAAGCCAGTGTTAATTATGACTCTATGCTGCTTATTTCATCTCGCATTGACTTTGCTAAAGACATAGTGAAATTCAGTGCAAATTTAATACAAAAAGGGCTTCTCAAAAGAAAATGCTTTCAGCAGTTTGACATTGTGGCATAGTTGGTAAAGCTACTACCTGCCACGCCAGCATCCCATATGGGATCTAGTTCCTGCTCCACCTGTACCATTTCCAGTCCAGCTCCCTACTAATGACCCAGTAAAAACAACAGAAGTTCCAAGTACATGGGCCCCTATCACCCATATAGGAGACCAGGGTGAAGTGTCTGCTTCCTGGCTTCTGCCTTACCCAGCACTTGAGAGGCAGAGTTACACAGAGAGAGGCAGAGACAGAGAGAGATCTTGCATCCGCTGGTTCACTCCCCAGATGGCGGCTGGGCTGACCCAAAGCCAGGAGCCAGGAGCTTCTTCTGGATCTCCCAAACGGGTGCAGGATCCCAAGCACTTGGTCATCTTCTGCTGTTTTTCCAGGCCATCAGCAGAGAGCTGGATTGGAAGAGGAGCAGCCAGGACACAAACCAGCACCCATATGGGATGCCAGCAATGCTTAACTAGCTATGCCACAATGCTGGCCCCAAATAAATCTTTAAAAAAAGAGAGATAGTGGTTTCATCTTACAGCAGACAACAGTATCATTAAATAGTAGTGTGATTTGATGTAAAATTTAAAGCAAAGAAATCCTATTACAAAAATATTAACAAAAGTATATTATTGAATTATACAAATGAAAACAAAAATGTATGCCTAAGAAAATGTAATTAACTAATCCATATTTGGCTAACTTAGTTCAGATCTGATACTGTCATTGCCACAGATATTGTTCCTGACTACCAGGGATGCACAACCGTTTTTTGTGAAGGAACAAAGAGTAAATATTTTAGGCTTTTCCAGCCACAATTGAGTGCTATTTTTGGTCTATTTTTGTTGAATCTTTTAATGGTATTAAAAAAAAAACTCAATGCAAAAGCCATAAAATATAATCCCTGGGGTGGATTTAACTTGTAGGATATAGTTTGCCACCTTTGCTTGTCACCATTGGAAATCATAGGGCATATTCTATATTTTAACAAAAGCCTTTACTCCTCGAGGTGAAGGTGTATGTATAGCCAGCTTCCAGTAAGGATGCCAATGATACTGGCCTTCAGATATTTACACCCCAGTCCCTTCCCCTTGAGTGGAGTGCAGGCTAAAACAAGTTGACTTGCTTTTAATGACTAACCAGAGCAGTAAGAGACACTGTGTGAATGTGACTATATTGCTCACTCACGTAGGGAAGCACAACACAGCTTTCTGTATCTTAGGCCATTTACCTTTGAGAAAGCCAGCTGTCATGTTCTGGGAAAATATAGAGACGGGCTCATAAAGCAAGAAACTGAAGCCTCCAACCAAGAGCCACGCAAGTGAATCAGAGCACCCAGTCCTAATCACGCCTCAAGTGTTTGCACTTTTTTTAGAAGATTTATTTTATTTATTTGAAAGTCAGAGTTACATTGTGTATTGATTACAGTATTCAAACAAAAGTATTAAGTAGAACAAACAAAAAAAATACTAAGAGGGATAACATATTAAGCTGTTCATCAACAGTCAGGGTGAGGGCTGATCAAGTCACCGTTTCTCATAGTGTTCATTTCACTTTAACAGGTTTCCTTTTTGGTGCTCAGTTAGTTGTCACCTATCAAGGAGAACAAGTGGTATTTGTCCCTTTGGAATTGGCTTATTACACTCAACATAATGTTTTCCAAATTCCTAACAGGGATCACTTTTCAGTTAAAATTTAAACACCTAAGAATAATTGTGTGTTAATTACAGAGTTCAACCAATGATACTAGAACAAAAAAAATATTAAAATGGATGAAGTATTACATTGTACATCAACTGTCAGGACAAGAGCTGATCAAGTCACTGTTTCTCATAGTGTCCATAAATGCCCATGAGAGTATTTCAGGCATGGAAAGCCAAGACACTCTGGGAAAAAAAAAAAAAAAAAACTAAATGAAAGATCTCCACGAGTGAGATCCCAGTGGAAAGAACAGGTCATCAAAGAAGGAGGTACCTTTCTCTGAAGGGAGGAGAGAACTTCCACTTTGACCATGGCCTTGTCTAAATATGATCAGAGTCAGTGAACTCAGGGGGCTTCCATAGCCTTGGCAGCTCATGACAAGAGCCTAGGGTGATTACTGAGGCCATAAACAAGAGTGTCAATTTGTTAAGTCAACAACAGGAGTCACTGTGCACTTACTCCTCATGTAGGATCTTTGTCCTTAGTGTGCTGTACATTGAGATTTAATGCTATAACTAGTACTCAAACAGTATTTTTCACTTTATGTTTCTGTGTGGGAGCAAACTGTTGAAATCTTTACTTAATGTATTCTAAACTGATCTTCTGTATATAAAGAGAATTGAAAATGAATCTTGATGTGAATGGAAGGGGAGAGGGAGTGGGAAAGGGGAGGGTTGCGGGTGGGAGGGATGTTATGGGGGGGAAGCCATTGTAATCAATATTCTGTACTTTGGAAATTTATATTCATTAAATAAAAGTTAAAAAAAAACAAAAAACAAAAAACAAAAACAAACAAACAAAAAAAGAAAGTCAGAGTTACACAGAGAGAGGAGAGGCAGAGGGAGAGAAGTCTTACATCTGCTGGTTGACTCCCCAACTGGCCGCAACGGCCCGAGCTCTGCTGATGTGGAGCCAGCAGACAAGTTTCTTCTGGGTCTCCCATGCAGGTGCACGGGCCCAAGCACTTGAGCCATCCTCTGCTGCTTTCCCAGGCCACAGCAGAGAGCTGGATCTGAAGAGGAGCAACCGGGACTAGAACCGGCACCCATATGGGATGCTGGTGCTTCAAGCCAGTGCTTCAGGCCAAGGTTTTAACCCACTGTGCCACAGAACCAGCTGCAAATGTTTGCGCTTTCTACTGATATCTTGGCTGCAGTTGTATGAGACACCCTCAGCCAGAACCATACACAACTAATACAGAAATAAACACCTATGAGTTTAGAGATTGGCAACTAAAATATGGTCATATTCAAAGAAATGACACTCTATGAATTTTAAAGTTTATATAGTAATCATGGAGACTGTAAGACAGAATCGAAGTTCCAGGAGGGAGGACGAGTGCTACACTTTTGTTTCTCATCAAACTCCCAGGTTTAAAACAAATATTTTGAAATGTATACACATTGATTTATCTTCATAATATTCAATTAATATATCAAATATCTGTGTTAATAACTCCTAAATACTTAGGCTCTCAGACCAGTTTTATTGATTTTCATTCCTCTTAACCCTTGTTTACTGGCTAAATACTTCAAATAAGTTAGTATGAGGATGGTGTTTGGTTTATTGCTTCTCTACTTAATCAAAGTCTGTCACTGATATAGTATTCATATTCATCATTCTTTGTGCTACTGTTCAACAGAATTATCTGAACAGATGTGAGTCAGTTTTAAGGTAGAAGATAAAGTGGACCCACAGACTTACTTGCTTTCAAGGACAAAGAATCAAGAAATACCTTGCATTACGAACGAATTAAATAGAAGTCCTAACCTCGAAATAAATTTTCTAATTTCCAAATGAAACACTATGAGAAAGCAAAGGACTCAGCCTAAAAGAACAGTCATAAAAAATATGGTTAAGTTAGTTACAAATTAGGCGTTTGAAAATAATTACATTCTTTGACTTTAAATGTATAGCCTGGTCTCTAAGGGAAAACACAGCATATTTATAGAGGTCTGCACACTGGCTAATTGAAATAGCAAATGTTTACCCCAGAGCAACTCATGACGGTGCCACAGTTTAACAGATTAAGATTTACAGATTGTCACTGCTAATGGCACACAATGGCTGCAGCTGTACCATTTTGGTGGCCCAGGAAGTGTGCTTGGCTGGGCAAGCATTGCATCTGCATGCTTGTTGTTAACACTCGGGTCTTTTATAGCTCTAATAAAGTTGACAATTTATGCACAGGCATGCCAGAATCTACAGCCAAGCAAGAGGAAATCACTGAGATTGAGGGGCACAAATTCAAACTGCCTACCAGAAGCATGTGCTGCTGTGGGAGAAGCATGAAGCATGTTCCATTGAAATACCTGCTAAAATGCTTGGATTGCAAAATCTCCATTTCCTTCTACCAGCACACACATGTAGCACCCTGCACCTTACTGCTTGCACATGTCAAATTGTAAGATTCACTGACAGGATTGTTATTTATTCAACAAAAGTGGTCCCACTTGAAATTAAGCTAGTTTGCCCTCTATTTCTAAAATATAGGAAGACATTATGAAAGTGTGATATACCATCCTTTGTTTCTCAAATCTGCTTCTTTGGTAAAATCAAGTTTGCTGTTTAATAGTCAATCCAAACAGGGGGATAGCAGCCATGTCTTAAGTATCTCTGTCTGTCCTTGCTTTGGACCTTTTGCTTTGTGCTGCCTTTGAAGCAGTTAGTCTGCATCCTTAACATTTCTTTGTAGCCCAACAGTGGTTCTGAGGGAGAAATGTTTGAGTGCCCAGACTGAAGCCCTCATTGTAGCTCCGGGTAATTCAGTCCAATCTCAGAATGTAAAGAATGTGTTGGTGAGTACAGAAATTTCTTTCCTATACACAATGTCTCTGTGAGGTGGAGGAAAGCCATGAACATAATCAATCTGCCCACCTTCTATCATATGGAGTAAGGAGGTGACTGCTGTCCCTGTCTGTCCTTTTCTAGAATAAACTCTCCCTTAGGGAGTGTACACAATTCAGTGGATAAGTCTGTCTAATTTCACAGATTTCAATATAAAGAAATCAATTTGCACAAAAACCTAAACATATCTTATGATTTCAACTTTACAAGCAAAATGATCTCTACCTGCAAGTTTGTTTGTCTGTTTATTAATCTGAACTCAAGAGGAGAACTGACACTGGCTCGCTCAAACAACAGTCATGTTTTTAATGGTCTAGAACATGTATTAAAAAGAGAACTGAATGTTGTTCAAAAGATGATGAACATTATGGACTTCTTCATGTCTTAATTCCACATCATGAGCTTTTGATATGTGGTAACTAAGCTATAAATGGAATGGTACAGGAAAAAAAATCCTATTTTATCAATCATCAGAGCAGATTGCTTCTAAATATATTCTGTATTCACAATTCAAATCTTAGAAAAATATCAATCTACCATTTTTAGAACAACCCAGTGGTTCCAATAAGAAAGTTATACTTCATGCTCCACATTCTATTTATCCATTTGCTATTAAAGATTATTTGTGTTGTCTCTAGATTTCAGCGATTACAAAGAAAGCTGTTATGGACAGACATCAAAACAAAACAAAACAAAGTAAGAAAGCTAGAACTCTGGGCAGGAAGCAAGCAAAGGTAAGGTTTCTCCTGAGTCATGTTATATGATTTCTATGAAGGACAGGAGGCCCGACATGCCAGGAAGTACTTTGGATTTAAGGCAATTCTAACAAGTCTGGGAGCCACCACTGTGGTGTAGTGGGTAAAGCCACTGCCTGCAGATACGGTATCCCATATGGATGCCAGTACGATTCCTGGCTGCTGCACTTCTGATACAGCTCTCTTCTATGGCCTGGGAAAGCAGTAGAAGATGGCCCAAATCCTTGGGCCCCTGACCCATCTGGGAAACCCAAAAGAAACTCCTGGCTCCTGGTTTCAGATCAACCCAGCTCCAGCCATTGCGGCCATTTGGAGAGAGAACCAGCGGGTACAAGTCCACCCTGGTCTGCCTCTCTGTAACTCTGCCTTTCAAATAAATAAATAAAACTAAAAAAATAGTCTGAAAAACCTAACATTGAAATCTTTATTTCTGAAGTATCTTCCTTCTATCATTAATATATGTCTTTGATTAAATAAAGTAATCCCCACAGGTTTTGAAATTTGACAAATATTAAATCAAATAAACAAATACCTCAAAATTCAAATAGTATATAAAATATTGAATGTAAAATCATCCAGTGAATTAGTTATTTCATCCTAATGAAGCCCTGCTTGTTGAAGTCAAAATGCACTATGGAAGATCCTCTGATGAAATGGTTAATGCCATCCTGCTCTATGTGGAGTCAATTCTTTTCCAGTTATTTCCTTTTTCAACTTTGAGGATTATGAGTGTGTGGCTCTGTATCTAAAAATACATATAAGATGATTCAAATATGTAGATTAATGATGATAAAATAAATTTCTGATATGGTTAAAAGACAGTAAATATTAATTTGTAATGGGTTATTAATATAACACTTAAGATGGCATCCTAATCCTAATAGTAACTTTTCAGGTTCCCAACATAAATAAAATGTAGATTCTGGTTTGACTGCTCTGAACATGCATTACAAATTTATAGCATTCTTCATTACTTCACAATGAAAAATTAAGCTAGAAATAATATTATTTTTAGGCCGGTGGTGTGGTATAGTGGGTTAAGCATCTGGAATATCTATGATACATAGAGTGGATCATTTACCATTACTGAAGAATATCTTTTGAGGCTGGTGCCGCGGCTCACTAGGCTAATCCTCTACCTGCGGTGCCAGCATTCTGGGTTCTAGTCCCGGTCAGGGCACCGGATTCTGTCCCGGTTGCTCCTCTTCCTGTCCAGCTCTCTGCTGTGGCCAGGGAGGGCAGTGGAGGATGGCCCATGTGCTTGGGCCCTGCACCTGCATGGGAGACCAGGAGGAAGTGCCTGGCTTTGGATTGGCACAGCATGCTGGGCATAGCAGCCATTTTGGGGGTGAACCAATGAAAGAAAGACCTTTCTCTGTGTCTCTCTCACTAAGTCTGCCTGTCAAAAAAAAAAAAAATATCTTTTGGGGGACCGGCACTGTGGCATAGCAGGTAAAGCTGTGGCCTGCAGTGCTAGAATCCCATATGGGCGCCGGTTCAAGTTCCGGTTGCTCCACTTCCAATCCAGCTCCTTGCTTTGGCCTGGGAAAGCAGTGAAAGATGGCCCAAGTGCTTGGGTCCCTGCACACATGTGGGAGACCTGGAAGAAGCTCCTGGCTCCTGGCTTCAGATAGGCTCAGCTCTGGCCATTGTGACCATTTGGGGAGTGAACCAGTAGATGGAAGACCAACCTCTCTTTATTTGCTTTTGCCTCTGCCTCTCTGTAATTCTGACTTTCAAACAGATACATAAATCTTTAAAAAATAAATCTTTGGCCGGCGCCGCGGCTCACTTGGCTAATTCTCCGCCTGTGGCACCGGCACCCCAGGTTCTGGGGCTCCGGATCTGTCCCGGTTGCTCCTCTTCCAGTCCAACTCTCTGCTGTGGCTCGGGAAGGCAGTGGAGGATGGCCCAAGTGCTTGGGCCCTGCACTCCTGTGGGAGACCAGGAGGAAGCACTTGGTTCCTGGCTTCGGGCCGGCGCAGCATGCCAGCCACAGTACAAAAGGCCATAGCCGTCATCTGATGGTGAACCAACGGAAAGGATGACCTTTCTCTCTGTCTCTCTCCCTCTCACTGTCTAAATCTGCCTGTCAAAAAAAAATCTTAAAAAAAAAAAAAAAAAAGAATATCTTTTGGGGCCAGCCCTGTGGCATAGTAGGCTAAGCCTCTTCCTGTGGTGCCAGTATCCCTTATGGACACCTGCTTGTGTCCTGCCTGCTTTTCTTCCGATCCAACTTTTTGCTTCTGGCCTGGGAAAGCAATGGTAGATGGCCCAAGTGCTTGGGCCCCTGCACCCATGTGGAAAACCCAGAAGTTCCTGGCTCCTGGCTCCTGGCTCCTGGCTCCTGGCTCCTGGCTCCTGGCTCCAAATCGGCTCAGCTCTGGCCTTTGCAGCCTTTTGGGGCAGTGAACCAGCAGATGGAAGACCTTCCTGTCTGTCTCTCCCCATCTCGGTAATTCAACTTCTCAAATAAATAAATAAATAAAATCTTTAAAAAAAAAGAAAATCTTGTTGGAAGAAGTTCACTAAATAAAAATTGGTTAAAACTATAAACTTTTAATAGGAAAATGGAGACCTTGGTTTGACAATGAAGATTTTCTACTTTGTCTCTCATTGGTTTTGTGGCAAAATTGGTAAAATACAATTAATATTTTAAATTGTATGGCTTGGTGACAATACATTTATAATGATGTGTACTATAATCTCTGTCTACTACCAAAACATTTTTATTACCCCAAAAGATGCCTTGCACACACCTGTTATACTCATCACTAACAACCACTAATTGGCCTTGTTTCTATGGATTTTCCTATTTTATTATATTTTGTACAAATAAAATTATATTCATTTGACCTTTTATATTTGAATTATTTTGTTTAGTGTGCCATTTTCAAATATTATCAACATCACAACATGGTTAATACCCCATTCATTTTTATTGCTGAAGAGTGCTCCATCATGCATCTGTCACTGTCTATTTGTCTGTTGATGGATATTATGAACAGTACTGTTATAAACATCCATGTAATTGTAGTTATTTGAGTATCTTTTTGTTTTTCTCACTAGACATGAAACTACGAATTTATAAGTGATTTTATATTTTATCTTTAGAGGAATGCACAGGTATTTTCCACAGTGATCAACCCACTTTATATCCAAAGAATATATGAGGGTTCTAGTTTCCCTATACTCCCTAACCCCTGTCATTTTCTTTAGTTTTTTTAATGTAAAATATTGTAGCCACCAAGTGAATGTTAAATGATATACGTTTATGTAGCAATAAACTTTTAATAAATATGAAAGCAAATGTTAAGTTGGGTTCCTATTAAAATAAAAAAGTTTTAATCACAAAAGGATAGTGTTAAAAGGATGGAAAGCAAGCCATAGAGACTGAGAATTTTTTTTTTCAAAAAACATATTAAACATGGAAATAGTATCCAAACCTAAAAAGAAATTCTTAAGACCTAACAATAGGAAAATAAACAACTCAGTTTTTAAAATTTGAATGGATACTATATCCAAAATATATTAATCACAAATAAGCATATGATAAATGAAACTCAGCATCATTCATAATTAGAGAACTATAATGAAAACGAGACATCACTATATACCTGCTAGAAGGTTAAAAATAAAAACTGACAAAACCAATTGTTGATTAGACTTAAGAGCAAGAGAAATTTTTCTTCACTGCTGGTGAGAATGCAAACTGTGTGCCCACTTAACAAGAGAGTTTGGCAATTTCTTACTAAGCTAAGCATGTTCCAACCATCTGCTCTAGGAATCATGCGTCTGGATAATAGCCACCTCTACAACTATGTCCACACAAAAACCTGCAGCTCACACTTACTGCTGCTTTATTCTACTAGCTCAAAACTGGAAAGAAAAAAAATATTTTCCAGTAAGTGAATCAATAAATGGTAGGATTTCCATATGAAGAATCACTTTTCAGTAAGAAAGAGAAATGAGCTATCAAGCCATAAAATGACGCAGCAGAATTTTAAATGCAGATTATTAAGTGAAAGAAAATATCACATATACTGTGTTGCTAATTAAATGGCATTCTAGAAGAATCAAAATTATAGAATGAAAATATCAGTGGTGCCAAAAGATTGGGGCACGTATATGAGAGTTGCGTAGTTAAAGTATAGTGGAAATTTAGGGAGTTGAAAATATTCTGTATGATACTGTAATGGCGGATATAGGACATTATCCATTTGTCAAAAGCCTAGGAATTATAGAGTACAAAGTAAAATTTAATAGACACAATGAAAAATATTTAGATGGTTGGATAAATCCCAGGTAAAATTCAAAACGTGGCAAAACAATGTAACTGTATTACGAATGTATGAAACACCTTTACTGGAGGGAATCAGGACAAAAAGAGTTAACCTGGGTGATTTTGGAGATGAGTGGAGTCTGTACAACTAGAAGTTTGAAGTACTGCATACAAGCACTGTTCTTTACCTAATAAAATTGTTTCTGATTGGAGATATGAGTTAGCAAATCTGATACGGCTATATATGGAAATAAGTAACCAGGTGGCACATGGTGGGAGCCACATAAGAGTGAGAATTTACTGATAAAGAAGGGGGAAAGACAGCAATGATTGATGTGATAATGAATTAGAATTGAAGACATCAATATTCATGTTTAGTTTAATACAAGTATTGGTAGTTATAGCCTAATGCAGTTATCAACTTATAGTTATGGGTATTTACCTATACTAGTGTAGATAAGCACAAATGCTTCCTTACTCTTCAGCAAAATGGTCTTAAAATCAATGAAAACTGACTAGTTAAAAGCACACATAACTTATTTTTACAAATCTCATTCTCAAATTAAAAGAATATGCTTCCTTTGAGAAATGGCTGACTCCAGGACTGGGGCATATATACAATGGTACTTCAGAAGATTCATGGAAAAATGGAATTAAAAGACAATGTGCATTTTCCATGAATTGTTTAAAGACCCCTGGTATATAAGGTACTACTAGAATACATTATAACAGATTAGAAGTGCTCTAAAATAATTTTTAAAAAGTCCACACTGATGTGTGTATGTTGAAAGGGCACTACAACTTACAGGGTTATCAATGGATAAACCTGGAAATATTTGACAGAACATAATAAGCAAAGTAGTATTAGATTAATTGAATTATAAACTAAACATTCAAGAGTTCATATTAGCATAGATAAGTGATTGAATAAGTAATATGTAATGAATGTGAGAGAAAAGACAGATTTCCAATGCAAAAGAATTCCAAATAATTTATGTATGTATCCTGTCCTAAAGAAGGGAGGCTGAAATTTCCCACTCTTCAAGTGTGAATTGTATAATAGCAACTTCCTTCTGAATAGTACAGTGTGAAAAGGGGAACAAAAAAAGAATAATTTTACAATGGAGAGACCTAGAAAACACTGCCTTGGCCAGGTAATCCAGGTTAACACTACCAATGCTAAATCATGTTAATAGTGTGTATCCTTAATACAATGTGGTGAAAATGTTAATTTACCTTTGTGGGCTTCCTCCCTCACGCCTATAATCTCACTCTAATCATAAGAAAAGCATCATACAAATTCCAATAGTGGGTCATCCTGCAACATATCTAATTAGCACTCCACAAAACAGTCAAAATCATCTAAAACATGAAGAATCAGAAACACAAGAAAGAAGGTTCTATGTAGATAGGACAACAAAATGTGATGTGATATCTTACATGGAATCCCGGAACAGCAAAGAGCCATTAGGCAACAATGAAGAGAGCCTAAATAAAGTGTCAATTTGTTTTATAATGATATATAAATATTCATTCACTAATTATAAAAACTATAATTTACAGGTCAACTTAGATTAGGAAAGAGCAGTGTCATTCCATACTGTATTATGTAGGTGACTCCATTAATAACTCCTGATGAGTTAGTATGTTGGTTTTGCTTTTAACTGATACAGTTATTGGTTTTTGTTTGTTGTTTTGTTTTTACTAAAAATGAAAAGACTTTTATCTCTAGATTCCACATATCCCCTTTTCTTACAGAACAGAAGTCAAACAAAAGAAAATGGATCTTGAAAAGATTACCAAATAATTTTGGATTACCAAATAATCTTTGGATAAACCAAAACCTGTTTTTCATTTGGAAAACGTGAATTTTAATGATTGCACTTGAGTGACATTTTTAAAAAAATAGTTATTTATTTTACTTGAGAGGTAGAGTTGCAGAGAGGGAGAGGGAGAAGGAGAAAGAGAGAGAGAGAGACAGAGAGAGAGAGAGATCCTCCAAACACTGATTCATCTCCCAAATGACCACAATGGCCAGAGTAAGGCCAGGCCAGGCCAAAGCCAGCTGCTTCATCTGGGCCTCCTTTTGTAACATATTCCTCTTAATATGGATGAATGTAATCAAATGAGTTAGTTTCAAAATTCAAAGGTATAGTAGAACTAATATTTTGAAATTATAGTATTACTTGTTAACACTTCATTCCTTATAAAGATCCTGATTTCAGAAAGCTGATTCACATAGAAATTTGGTAAATAAAATCAAAAAAACAAACATTAAAAATCCATTATTAATGAAAGTCTATACAATTTTTTTCTCTTGTCAGTTGCAAGCCATCTAAACTGACCTGTAACACAAACACACACAGACACACACACACAATCATATATCCTTCTTTTCTTTTTTTAATGATACTAGTGTCAGACCAAGGGAAATTATTCTGTAAAGAATTGAAGTTAGTGTAAAATTTATTTTCCTGTCTCTAGTAAGAAATAAAAAGTAAAAGACTTTCTCATATCTCATCATTTTAAGATTTAAAGTAATAAAAGTATGACTATGTCAGAATAAATATTTGATGTTTTAAATCTGCTGAGAGAATAATTTGATTTTTCTGAGGATGCAGAAGTAGTTTAGATTAAGTAGCTTGAATGAAACTACTGGATTAATGGGGTTTCATATTTTCATATAGACAAGCACTGATAGAGGAATTGAATATTGAAATAGGTTTGGAAGGTAATTCATCATATATCACGATGTATACTTAATGTGTACTATTCATCATCTATGCATGTATATGCATTGAAAAAGATCTGTGTTACTTTTATCTCAAGACTGAGAGTAAACATTGTGCCTGACTCTACAGCATGATATAATCATCATATTTTACAATAGACTTTTTGGAGAAAATCCTTGTACAGACTCACCTTGGGGGGGCCTTTCGTCAGTTTGTTGAATCTCTCCTCCCTGTGCTGGAGAGTTCCAGAATTAAATGCTTTTTTGAATGGATCAGTAATATACAGAAGTCTTCTGAAAGCATGGAGGTGAAATGTTCATTTGTGGTAAAGAAAATGCAAACTGCAAGTAATTTAATCCAACTATATTCAAAATAAACTCACTCATATATCTCATATTTTTCTATCTTTTTCATAAGTCTCTATTGTTTTGTTCCTTTCTTATCCTCCATAGACAGACAAGGTAGGAAGATCCTGTCCTCACTGAGTATCTTTAATCTCTCCTGAGAGATGAATTTTGAATAATGTGGTGAAGTATATATATATATGTATATGTATATATATACATGTAATATACTCACATTATATATATATATGAACTATGTTTTTAAGTTTTAACCTGGATCTCATTTCATAAACTGACAGAGCATTGATGTTTCAAAGAGATTATAAGCTGTTTTCCTAAGATCCTTCATGATATTGGAAGCTAATTCTTGCCATGCAAATGGTGTGCTTAAGAATATTCTTCTATTTTTTTAAATAGCTGGTAATCAGTCTTTTTTGAATTTGGACACTCTACAGATTTGTTTTGTAGCAGAAGAAGTAAAATTAAAAGGGAAAAGATCATATAACTAAAGAACATATTGAGCCAGCACATCCTAATTATGTATGTTCTTATTTATAAAAACTTGCATATAATACTTCTTTGGTAATAATTTGGATAATTAGGAACCAATGTAGTTGTGTACCAGGTAAAGCTGCCACCTGCAACACCAGCATAACGTGTGGGCACAAATTCATATACTGGCTGCTCCACTTCTTATCCAGTTTCCTATTAATGGCCTAAGAAAAGCATTGAAACATGACCCAAGTGGTGGGCCACAGGCACCCTCATGGGAGACCTGGATGATGCTCCTGGCTCCTGGCTTTAGCCTGGCTCAGCCTCAGCTGTTACTATCACCTGGGAGGTAAACCAGTGTTTTGAAGCTTGCTTGCTCTCTCTCTCTTTCTCTCTCTCTCTCCCTCCTTCCTTTTCTTTCTGTAACTATGACTTTCAAATAAATGGATAAATCTTACAAATATATAATTTGGAATCCGGGGGCTTTGTGGGGAGGTACTAAAGAATCATACAGATAAGAGCTAAAATCCTAACTATTTCTCACAAAGTTTTTTAACATATGTAATATTTTGGGGCCAGTGTTGTGGTATAATGGGTAAAGCCACCGCCGGCAACATCAGCATTCCATTTGGGTGCCAGTTCATGTCCCGACAGCTCCACTTCTGATCTGTTTCCCTGCTAATGGCCTGGGAAAAACAGCAGAGAATGACCCAAGAGTTTGTGCCCCTACCTCTCACATGGGAGACCCGGAAAAGGTTCCTGGCTCCTGGCTTCGGCTTGGCCCAGCCCTGGTCATTTCATCCATCTGAGGAGTGAGCCACTATATGGAAAACCTCTCTCTGTGTCTCTGCCCCTCTCTCTTTGTAACTCCTCCTAATAAATAACAAATAAAATATTTTAAAAAGATATACAACCTTTTTAAATGTCAGTTTTTAAGCATTTTTCTTGTAAAATGAGGCCAGTAATAGTTCCTATGTTATCGGACAGCTGAACAACTAAATGAGATAGCCCATGGAAACTGTCAGCATAAGTACTCAGTAAAGGCTATCCATTAATTTTGCAGTGGGTCAGCAAGAATCCTGTGTGTTTCTGGAGCCTTGACACATTGATGATAGCTTAAAATGTTTATAAAAGTTTTGTAACAATTAAACAGCTGATCTTCCTCTTTCCCCTGTACAGCACTCATATGTTTCTATACCACTACCACACAGCCACTGAGATTCTAAATAGAGAAAGCAAAAAGGCAGCTCCTATTGGATTTCCTGTTTTGTTTTTCTAACTCATAATTACTAGAGATGAAACTCATTTGCATTGTTTCACGGTTTGACATTACATTAAGATCCTTTTCTGTTAGTTTATTGTTTGCTACTGGTCCCTGTGAAACCCTTAGGATATACTTCAGAATGAAATATTTTTCATCATTTTTAAAATACTTTAATGAATTCAAAATCTGAAAGCACACTTGATGACCAACAGCACTCTCTTATATAATAAAAAAGAGTTTTTAGAGGTCATAAAAGCATGACAAAAACCATCAGGAACAACATACAGAGTCATTTATTTCAAAGGATATTATCATAACATAGAGAAATACAACAAATAGTAAATGAATATGTTCATTGCTCAAAAAAGAATCTTCCTCAACCCATGCCTTCATATGAAGACACACATAAACCTATCTTTTAAAGCAAGTATTCTCTTATTTTGTCTTAAGAGAGGGTATTGCATTTGCTGCATCTCTCCCCAGAGTCTGCTTTTCATTAACACCCAATATTATGCTTGCTAAATTTATATTACAAACACAAGCTTTTATTCCATTTACTCCAATCAAGAACTCCATTACAAAGTAAACATTATGTGGAGGGCTTACATTTTACTGTTACTGCTACCTCACATAATATAGAAAGCTCTGATCATTAGCATAGGCTTTAGTCCAAACTTGGCCACAACCAAGAGATCACCTCTCACAGTCGAAAGCTTAAGCAATCAAAAGAGAATCAGGCACATTGAAGCAATGCTTCTTTGCCACTTTCTTCAAAGAGCAATGTTTTACTTTAAAGATAACATTTGTACTATCTCCAAACCCTGATTCATTCAAAGGAATACAATAGGAAACTCCAAGGGGAGATTTGGACATTCTGCACTGAGAGGCACCATTCTCAATGTATCTCAGTTTATGAGCATCAGTGTTAAGAAGACCATTTTTCTCTTACTAAACATGTATTCTTCAGTATCTGTTTTCATCCCTGTGAATAGCGTTATTCTACCTTCCCTCTTATTCCCTTAATTCTCCAGAATTTAATAAGGAAGAGCATGTCAGGTATAGTGAGAGGGATGTCCCACTGGAGGTAACAGGAAGAGGCAGAACTCCAGGTTCACATTCATGCCAAAAGAGGGTCACAGGACCAAACATATCCTAACGGCCAAAACACACATCAGCAATCCAGTCACACCTCTATCTCTAGAGCTCCTATATAGGTCTCCCAGAGGGTCTGGTCAGTTAAGACTGTACTCTATCACATGACATGTTGTCAAGGAAGAGAAGAGCTAAGAATGCTCAATAGGAACTTAGTCACAAGAAACACTGACATCAGAGAATTATATTAGCTTGGAGTATATCATTAAAACGTTGATAATGACATTAGCACAATGAGCATTTCAATTATGGCTATTCATATACCCACCAATACTAATACTTATGGAATTGTTGATATGTGTAAAGCAATAACATAAAAAGTTTAATGCATTGACCAGCGCCGTGGCTCACTAGGCTAATCCTCCACCTTGAGGCGCCAGCACACCAGGTTCTAGTCCTGGTCGGGGCGCCAGATTCTGTCCCGGTTGCCCCTCTTCCAGGCCAGCTCTCTGCTGTGGCCTGGGAGTGCAGTGGAGGATGGCCCAAGTCCTTGGGCCCTGCACCCCATGGGAGACCAGGAGAAGTACCTGGCTCTTGCCATCGGATCAGCGCAGTGCGCCGGCCGCAGCACGCCGGCCATGGCGGCCATTGGAGGGTGAACCAATGGCAAAAGGAAAATCTTTCTCTCTGCCTCTCTCTCTCACTGTCCACTCTGCCTGTCAAAAAAAAAAAAAGTTTAATGCATTAAGGCATTTAATCCCCATAACCTCCCATGTTCAGCCATAACCAATCAAGAGTTTCTTGGACTCTTCCCCAAGTCAGAGAAGAGGTGGCTGAATCTCTTAAATATACAGGTAGGAGGTAAGAGGGTACAATTTTAAAGGTTGCAAAGTAACTCATTATAGTTAATAGGTCGCTGCATACTACAAGAGTAGATATCTGTGAAATTGCAGAGCCACACATCCTGAGGAGACCTCTTGTGATCTTCTGACTTACTCTGATCCATAGACATTATCTCCATTTTGCAGAGAAAGAATCTGAGGTACTGAGAGGTTAAGTGACTCATTGAAGAGCATATAACTGCAATGACAGAAAACTGAAAATGTTTCATTATTAAGGCTTGGAAACATATTGATAACCTTCCACAAGGCAGCTACTTGAAGAACCAAATTAATTTTTCTAGAATTCCCAGTATCCATGTGCTTCCCTTTTCCCCACAGGAGTTCAGATGCTTGGAGCTTGCCACTTAAAATAACTACCTCCTACCTTATAATCTACACCCACCCTCTTCAGCATGAAGTCTACTGGATCCATTTGCAGTCGGTGTTTCCCTGGGAGGTGTTAATTCCTGCAGATTTCCTCTTATAAGCCTCTCTGTGAGCTGAAACCTCCAGCCACACAATTTCACTGCTCATAAAGACAAGCAGCAAGGAGAGCACAAAAGAAGCCAATTTATCCATTTTTCTTTATCTGGGATACATGTGGAGTCAAAATTGGTGGTTTGCCTCATCTCTCCCTGCTAGGATAATTTGGGGTGATATTGCAACTAAATGTTATGTTTAAACCATGCCAGTCACACTGTGCATTTTAAAGACCGCATTACAGAGTGCATTACCTTTCTAACATATCTAAGTATATGAGTAAATTTCAAAGCAGAATAGTTTCCATGAATAGGAAATTATCTCATCCTTAATTTCGTATAGCTATTCAAGGCAGAGAAGCGCCATTTGTCTCATCTTATTTTACTTTGATACAATTTTCACTGAGGATGAAGTTGTTGAAATGCTTTGATTTATTGAAAAAAAAGTTTAATCTTGCTTTCTTGTACTTATGTATAAACAACCTAACACATTTGCTCAATCCCTAAAGTGTGCGACCTTGGACTTTCCAATTTTTGAATTTTCTTGGTCTTTCTAATTCTTTTCTTATACTCTAAATAAGTTATCAATTCCTAGGGCTCTTTCTCCATAGAAATACTTGATTTTCTCATATGTTGTTTTTGTTGTTTTAATGTGCTCAGCAACATTATATGCTCAAGATCAAATTTTACTCCTTACCTGAATTAATACAGCTGACTGGTTTTATTCTGTTACAATATCCTCTTCTCACACTCCAATTACCTGAAGCAAAAATAGAAGAATTATTCAGCACTGGATACATATTTAACATTTATCCAGGCTTTCATCCTCTAATTTTTCTATTTTTCAGAACCTTTTCTGCTACTTTTGGTGCCAAATAGGAATCTGTTAACCTAATAATTAATAATAGAGGCTTCTTGGATTATTATAATCCTTGTAGTCTTGCTTGACGCATGTCAGAGGGGTAATTATATGTGATGTTTTGTTTTGTTTTTTCTGATGCTAGTAAATATGAGTTATTATGTCTTATCTCTATTGATCTAGAAACAGTGAGTTCCCAACAAGAAAATGTTGGGAAGATAACATAAATAAGGAATAAAGCTTTGTTGTCTTAAGACACTAACATTTGACCATAATCCTTTATCATGTAAATACAAGCTATCTGAATCATACAAGTACAACTAAATCATTAAAATGTGTCTCAATGGATAGACATTATTTATCTTAGCGGTTAAGATGTTTTGGCTGCAGTAGTTAGGTCTGTGCCTCCCATGTGGTAGACTTAGAATGAGTTCCTGGTTTTGTCGGCATTTGGGGAGTGAACCCATGAATGGTAGCTCTGTGTCTTTCTCTGTCTCAAACTCTGTCTCTCTCTCTCACATTCAAGTAAATAATGAAATTTTATAAATTAAAGTTTAATGTATCAAACTTCAAAACCAGAAAACTTTTTGTTACATAATAATCTTTTTTTTTTTTTTTTTTTTTGACAGACAGAGCGGATAGCGAGAGAGAGACAGAGAGAAAGGTCTTCCTTTACCATTGGCTCACCCTCCAATGGCCGCTGTGGCCGGTGTGCTGCGCTGATCCGAAGCCGGGAGCCAGGTGCTTCTCCTGGTCTCCCATGCAGGTGCAGGATCCAAGGACTTGGGCCATCCTCCACTGCACTCCCAGGCCATAGCAGAGAGCTGGCCTGGAAGAGGGACAACCGGGACAGAATCCGGCGCCCCAACCAGGACTAGAACCCAGTGTGCCCGTGCCGCAGGCGGAGGATTAGCCTAGTGAGCCGCGGTGCTGGCCAATCTTTTTATTTTCAATTCATAATCCCTTATTCATATAATTTTGTGCCATATAATCATTTAATTAGACCTTCAGTGAATGTGTATTATATGCCTACTCAGCCTGGTATTATGCTACTCACTAAATAAGGTATATTAACAGGAAATTATTTGATCAGCATCTAAATTATGTTTACAGGTATGGGAAATAATAATCTAACTTACCAATAAACGTAAGAATTTATAAATTTTATCCAAATTTATAACTATCTTTATGGCTATATTTTACATTGCTTTGAAAACTCTATTGGATCATTTCTATTGTATGTCATTTTCTTATCCTTTCTACTTCAGTAAGACCAATAAGAAGCAAGAAGTTTAATATTTTTCTTTCCAAATGATTGTCAAATGAAGACTCCACAAACATTCACAAGAATAAAATATACATAACTTATTTTCAGCTACTAAGAAGTTATGGTTGTAACCATTTTTAAAAATCCAAATGTCAATGAGCTTTTCTACTTTAATAATAGTTTAGTAGCAAGTCAATACAATGGAAGGGAAAATAATAAAGAATCATCAATTTCCCACTAAATATAACCATGCTATTATAATAATCTCAGGAGTAAATAAGTATTGACTAGGAGCAGAAAAAATTTTGGCTAAATATGAAAACCCTTTTATAAAAAAGAAAACATTTTTTACAGATTATTAAGGTCAGTAGACATGAGAACACTAATGAAAAAAATGGTTTTTAATTATTCCCACACCCAAGAATTCTCCCACTGTGATACATTTTAATAATTAAAAAAAGCTAGGATAAAAAAAAAAAAACCTAGGATATTTAATTCCAAAAGATTTCTATGTAAAGTTGAATGAATTTCTAAACTTTAATGCATATTTAAATGTGTTATTAATAAAAATGAGTTGCATTGGTCCAGGAAACAAAAAACTACTAAAGTGAATTCAACTTAATAACTTGGGTTAATACCAGTTAGTGTCAATAAAAAGGTTAAATGTAAGACACTGTATGTCCTTCAGTATTGATCTAAATTATTCATGTATTTCTACTTTAATTACTTTAATATTTCAATATATTCTATATGAGACATAGAATTCTACCTATAACAACTATCTAAATAAGTAGAAACAGGTATAAATATGCATTATTTTGTATCATGAGATAGTATATAATAAAAATTATTAAAGCTGAATAATTTTTAAATATTTCTTTTTGACAGGCTAAATGCAAATTTGTACTTAATTGGTATCTGGAACAAAATGTTAGATTGCAATGACACTAGCACTATGAAACTGTCAGCATTTTTCTCATTAACCCTATTTTTCAAATGACACATTATACTTTCACCTTAAATAATATTTAAATCACTTTGGATAAATTTAACCTCACCTAAACCCATCCTTGATAATTTCATTATATCCAACAAAGACAGGATGTTCTGTCTTAGTAACTCAAATACCAGATTATCACCTCATTGTGTCAGTAATACAACCACAAATACACAAAGGTGTTGGAAGGCTTAGGAGCAGCACACACACATATGCACAATCACAGAACCTACCACATCAACTAATGTTATACACAAATATGTGCATATACAGTGAATTCTTGGGTTGGGTTCTCATGTAGCAGTTAAGACAATGATTCCAATATTTGTCTGATTTAGAATTCCA
This sequence comes from Oryctolagus cuniculus, assembly GCF_051225735.1. NCBI lineage: Eukaryota > Metazoa > Chordata > Mammalia > Lagomorpha > Leporidae > Oryctolagus > Oryctolagus cuniculus. The sequence goes on along the minus strand of NC_142868.1, from coordinate 155,805,816 downwards.
GCTCCACTCCCAACCCAAACTTCTCGCTAATGTTCAGTAGGTCAATGAATGAAAAATCTACCATCTGAAAATGTAGTTTTTACTGCAGGGATTCAATGGGAACCTGGGTTTTGTCAGGGCAGAAGGCAATTGCTGAGTGATTTAGAAATTTCCAGAACTTTTAGTAGTCTTAAAGACAAGAGCATATTAGGACAATTTTTTTTTTTTTTTGACAGGCAGAGTGGACAGTGAGAGAGAGAGAAACAGAGAGAAAGGTCTTCCTTTCGCCATTGGTTCACCCTCCAATGGCTGCCACGGCCGGCGCACCACGCTGATCCAAAGGCAGGAGCCAGGTGCTTCTCCTGGTCTCCCATGGGGTGCAGGGCCCAAGCACTTGGGCCATCCTCCACTGCACTCCCGGGGCCATAGCAGAGAGCTGGCCTGGAAGAGGGGCAACCGGGACAGAATCCGGCGCCCCGACCGGGACTAGAACCCGGTGTGCCGGCACTGCAAGGCGGAGGATTAGCCTGTTGAGCCGCGGCGCCGGCCAGGACAATTTTTAATGTTAACTGCTAGAAAATATTTTGAACTTTGCAGTTACAGAATCTCTGTGACAACTATTCAATTCTACCATTGTAACAAAATTAGCCCTAGAAATAAGTAAATAAATCGTGTATTAGATTCCATTTTTAAAAAAGATGTGTATTGAGATTGACATTTCAAATAATTTCAAATTTAAGAAATACCCCCAAAATTTTAAAATATAAAAAAATTCTTAGTACTGGATATGTGACAGTAGCTAAGATGCTACTTGAGGGGGAGAGATCCAAGGTGGCTGACTAGAGAGAAGATGCACTGACTTTAGCCTTGAATGAGTGCTAGAAAAACAAGGGAAGGACCACATTCCCAGGTATCAGTTTGAAAGTACCTTTTAGTGGAAAACCTAGAGAACAGAATAGAGACTCCTCAGAACAAGAAGCACAAAGAAACAGCAGCCGGCTGCCTAGAAAATGGCATCTTCCTAGAGCAAGACGGAAGAAGGCTACTGTGATGTGCACCACCAGAAATTTTGTCTGAAACAGAGTCCTCCAGCCTGGAGGACTAATGGATGGCAGGGCACCAACTTTACTCTGTGAAGGAAGATTGCATTTCTTCCATTCCCTACCCCCAGCAAAGTGCCAGACTCAGTTTGCTGAGGACGAGCTCCATCCAATCTCTGTCATGACTCAGAGAATGGTGGGTGGCTTGCAATGGGGTTAGGGCACCTCACAGAGGAGAGAGCAGATAGCTTGTACCCTGTGACAGTGGGAATCCTGCACCCTGTGACAGTGGGAACTCTGCAGAGACCATGGAACATAAAGGGTTGTGGGGGTGTGGTTGAGTTCCTGGATATTCACCTGATCAGATTTCAGAAGTTCAGAGCTCTCTTAGTAATGAGAACAGACCTTGTGAGGGTTCATAGGTGCCTTGTGAATTTTGTGTATCATGGCTTTGTCTATGGATAGGAGAGGCTCACAGAGCTGAGAACAGATGCCCTTCTCCCTAGGACTGCAGAAGCCCTGCAAACTCTAACCATGGTAATTCTGTGACTATGAGATAGGGCGTGGGGTGTGGCTGAGCCAAAGAAAAAAAAGCCAGCTTTCAGGATTCAGGACCTTTTTCTGGGCCATCCTCTGCTGCTTTTCCTGGTGCATTAGCAGGTAGTTGGATTAGAAGTGGAGCAGTCAGTACTCAAACCGGTGTCCATGTAGGATTCTGGCACTGTAGGTGGTAGCTTTACATACTACAACACACTTGCTCCATCTCTGATAATTCTTTACTGGTAAGAATGCACTGTGGTTGATAAGAAGGTACTGTTTTTATAGTGATATAGTGACTAGCAGCTAAATAATATTGTTGATAAATGAAAAGTAATATTATTAAGCAAATATGCTAAAATAGGTTACATGCATAGATAATTGGGGTATATGTAGTCATTACATTATTATATACAAATTCTTGGACATATTGACTTCTACCTTAGAATATTATGCATTGCTTTATTTAAATTTGTGCTTGCAAACTAATTTTGAGAAAATGAATAGATTTTAAGTTCCTGTGTCTGTGGGGGGTACAATGATACCTGCATGTTTCCTATATAATTTATTCTCTATAATGAAAAACTTAAAAATCTCCTTTCAATGGATAGATAGATAGATAGCTTTCATATACTCTTGTTAGCCATATAACACAAAAGATTTATAATATTTTCATTTGAAACATATTTTACATATCAATGAAATACAAAAGAAGGCAAATTTTTTATTTGGCATCTAAGCATGTCAATCACAATACAAAGATTTGTGCTCCATTGCTCTGTTCTGACTTCCAGAGAGGCTTTCAGGCTCAACAACTGAAGATCCACTTTACTGCTGAATAGAGTCACAGAGGATATCAAAACTGTAAGATATATTTAGCTTCATGAAAGGGCTCTGTTGAATTCTTTGTGGTTTCAGAGCTTGCTGGTAACAGGAAATCACCAGGGAGGATATTTAGGAAAGATGTCCTGAGGTTTGCACTGAGAGATTTCAGCAAACAAAATAGAAACAGATGGGCAGCAGCCTCAGTGCCAAATGATATGGGAATTCTCCAGATCATCACTTTGTCACACACGCAGACACACATACACACACATACAATAGATTCTCACAGCATGTGAGACCTACTTTATTAAATGCTGGTAACTATCTTGGTGAAAGACAAACAAGAGCCATAGATATTGGAATATGTTACAGAAGCCAGGGAATAGACAAATGGATGTATTCTTGGCAATTAAGTGTTTTGTACTTCCTATCATTAACTATACTTTATATCCAAATTATTTAGAGCTTTAATGTGCATATTTTCTGAGTTAAGAGATAATTATTTTTTTCTGATTTATATAGATAAAGCTAAGAAAAATATCACACAATAAAACCCCAAACTTCAGAACAGACAGACAATACAAAGAATGTGTTGGCATAAATGATCTGTGTAGGCTCTCCAAGGGGGGGAAGACAATTTTCTAGTTTGATAGCAACATCCTAAAAAATCTCACATTAGGGAGCCTCATAATTCTTTTTGGAAGGATAAAAGAGGAAAAGAAAAGGAGTATTAGTTTGTAAGTAGTAAAAAATACAAGTTGGTCCATAAAATACTTGCTTCATCTCACAAAATTGGGCTGAAGAGTGTGGCAAGTAGAATTGTAACTCCAAGGTATTGATCTAAGACAAAGAAAACCGCAGAGGGATCACGTTGGATGGCATGTTAGTATGTTGTGTTCCTCCAGAGTGATTGGAAGCTAGAGTGTTTTGAAGTGACCATAGGGCATGTAATGGGCTCACAATAACTCAGGGTATCCATCTGTGAAAACTGATGGAAATCAAACATGAACCATATGGCTTTAATGTGGTTCACTGACGAGTTTTCTCTTTCTCCAGATTACTGGGCAGGGCAACAGACGAGTAGTGGGTTAAGTCCACGTGTTCAAGAAAAACATAAAGGTAGTCTCATTTTTTAATCAAGAACATGGCACTATTAATTGATTCCTTAAAAAAGAGGAAGATGCCAAATAAAGAACACAATGTTTTAAATTGAAGTAAAGACATTTCAGTGTAGTTATTGGAAATGGGGCAGGATGTTAGTGACAAATAGGGAATCTAAGAAATGTTTTAATAGTTTCTATGTGATTTGAGGCCAACGTTAAAGACTTCAAACCAGGCTAAGTGGCCAACCCTCTATTATTTCTCCAGAATACTGCTCCCAAGGAAAAATATTATTCACTAGTTAGGAGATTAGGTTTTAACAGGATTGCTTTATAAACAATTCCTTGGGTGACTCTGATGCTCTGTCAAGTTCTGACCAGGAAAACCTTCTACCAGGCAAAAAGCTTTCTCTTTCTCTCATCTTTCTGAGATAATCCCTAGTAATGCCATCTCTAAAAAAAAGTTTCTAGAATTCTGGCACCAGGAGCTAAATGTAGTGGATGATGCCTAACTGTTCCTTGTCTTACCAGTAGAAGAGTTCTCTGTGGCTATAAAAAAAATAGTGTGACAAACACAGTGTATTCACCATTAGGGACATTCTGAATCATTTAAAAACTATAGTTTTTTCTATTTATTTGAAAGGCAGAGTTACAGAGATGGAGGGAGGAAGTGAGGGAGAGAGAGAGAGAGAAAGAGAGAGAGAGAGAATCTTCCATCCTCTGGTTCACTCTCCAAGTGGTTACAACAACTGGAGCTAGAACAGTCGGGAGCCCAGAACTTCATGCGGGTCTCCAATATAGGAAGCAGGTTCCCAGATGTTTGTAGGAATCTGTAGTTCTAACCAGATGGGCTCATGTCTTGTGACCATGAAGAATACAGACGAAGAGAGAGTAGAAGCAAAGGAAAGCTCCCACACTGGGAGAGTTTACTGAACTGTGATATCATGGAGGGGAAGTTTTCTAGGTGTTTATGCTTCAGGGAAGTTTGCACATGATTTTGAAAATGTGTCGGTCACTGACAGCATTCTCATTGTAGGGTAGTTGGTGTCTGGAGCTGCACTAGTCCAACTGTAACCACACACTGATTTGTTTCTAGTTTCTCCATTTTATTTTTGAGCAGTGAGTCATTTTGTTCCAGGCATATTATTCTGCATGTCAGGCTTCAGAGTCTTAGGATCCTTTGTGTCTCTGTCTACATCAGGTCTCAGTTAACTGTTTCATATCCCTATCACAAGCAATTCAGCAGTCTTCAGCTGCCAGTCCAGGTGCATTAGCAGGGAGATCAGAAGTGGAGTAGGTGGGACTTGAATCAGTGCTTATATGGGATGCCAGCATCACAGGTGGTGGCTTAACCCACGGTGTCACAATGCCAAACCCATTCTGAGTCTTGAGAGATCTAGGAAAACTATTTTTGTGTTAATGACATTTTATTAAAATTTAAATTATAGTTTTACAATGAAATTAAATATTATGATACCACAGTGAAAACACTATTGCATATAACTTAAGGTATTTGGAAAAATGTTTTTGTGCCTTTCTTGATACTGATCTTAATATTTAACACATTTATGAAGGAGAAAGAAAATGCATCTAGAATTTTTTAATAGTTGCTGAACAGAGTGTACAAATAGAGAGGGTGGGGAGACATCTAGGACAGTTCAGTGAAAGGAGGCCAGAATACTCACATTGTCTCTTGAGAATCTCTGTCAGTGGACATAGGCCTGTAGCACAAGAAGATAACTATAGTGATTGAGACAGAAAGGTTTATTTTGCCATGTTAATGGGAATGATTTTCCCTGAATTTTCTGGTTTCTTTGAGTGTGGTAAATCAGTATAATTATAGGACTCACTTTAGGAATCCTATTTCAATACCAGATTTATTTGGTAATAAAGTCAATATTTGTTTCTCCATCTGCCTCCTCCTTTGTCTCTCTTCTGCTTCCAAGCTTGGGAGGAAAAACAGAAAAAACACCCACACTGCAAATTAGAATTTTCTAAGAACTACTTTTCAATGAAAACATAAGAAAATAGCCGAGCCTACAAGGTGGCAGAAAACACTTTGAGAAACAATAAACCAGCACACAAATCCATGACTTTCTTTAATAAATCATAGAACAAGTATTCAAAATCTGTTTACTCTTCATTAATCAGCTAGATGCTAAAGGAATACAGACAAATGCTAGTTGTTATTACCTGAAGAAGGATGTCACTTGACTTCTTTAGGGCATTACTTGTTTTATTTCTCTAACATGTCCTTCCTTCCAGCATCTAATTCATTTTGCAAATTCTACATCAAATGCCATGCATTTAAAAATATTCATAAATATTTTCCTCACATCCTCCCAAGCTGGAAATGCATTCTTCCACAAAACCTCAAAGAACTTTATTTCTCTCGTTTTCTATTTTGTGTAGCTCTTGTTAATGACTATTTTTCTACTATTTCATTAGATTCTCTTGAAGAAGGAAACTGATACTTGTTTAACTTTCAAATCTCCAGTACAAATGATTGGATACAGAAGATGCTCATCAAATATCTATTGAATTTAATATATTATACAGAGTCTAGAATAACAATAATTTATTAGGGAGAGAATCATGATAGTGAAACAAGTAGCACATTTAAATAACAATGATGAAAACTTTTTTTAGATTCATCTGAAGAAATATTTTGCCAAACATATTACTTTACTTTTTAAAATACTTGTTGGTTAACATATAGTACTTGTACAACTTTGTAGGGCACAGTACAAAATCTCAACACACACATACAGCATAAATTGATCATATTAGGTAATCACCACTCCCAATATCCTTAGCTATATTAAGTGAATTTTAAATGTAAACTTGACATTCTGAACTTTGTAGAGAATTTAAGTGACCAGTTTTCATTCTATCATCATTGAATTCTCCCAGCAATATCTTCTCACAATAAATCATAGCATGGATACAAAGATATCTCAGTGTACAAATTCCTGGATTTACACAGATGTGGAATCATGGATATGAATAGTTGTTAGTAATGATAAATATACAGTGATTCTTTGTTTCCATTGAAATAAATATGCTGTAAGAAACTATACTTAAAATTAATGTTACAAGTTAATAATGGTAAAACAAAAAGTCCTCATTAAGATAAAGAAAATCAATTATGTAGTTGAGTGCATGTCCACTTTGACTAATAATTAAATTTCTGCCAGTGCCGCGGCTCACTAGGCTAATCCTCCACCTTGCAGCGCCGGGACACCAGGTTCTAGTCCCGGTCGGGGCACCGGATTCTGTCCCGCTTGCCCCTCTTCCGGGCCAGCTCTCTGCTGTGGTCAGGGAGTGCAGTGGAGGATGGCCCAAGTGCTTGGGCCCTGCACCCCATGGGAGACCAGGAGAAGCACCTGGCTCCTGCCATTGGATCAGCACGGTGCGCCGGCCATGGCGGCCATTGGAGGGTGAACCAACGGCAAAGGAAGACCTTTCTCTCTGTCTCTCTCACTGTCCACTCTGCCTGTCAAAAATAAATAAATAAATAAAAATAAAATAAATTAAATTTGTACCTGAAGAGAAATGAATCAGAAGATCTAAAAATAAACAAACACATGCATATATACAAACTTATCTTTTCAGTTAACTTTCACATTTGTTTCTTTTTTACTGATCTTTAAATTCTTTTATAAAATTACAAAGACTTTTAAGTATTCTAGTTCTAGAAAATTAGAATTAGGAGAATGGTTCTGTGACTGGAGGAATATCATAGCAATCCAAGACTGACATTACAGTATCTATACTGTTCTAATCTAGTCAGTTGCAAACTTGAATTATGGATTCATGTCTGATGTTTCACTACTCTTCATAGTTAGAGTCATATATCTATTTTCTATAGTTATTTTAGCTTGTGTCAGGTGACTTTAGTATCACCTAACTTGGGTCAGGCATTATTAGACTCAGTTGCAAAACAAAGCATCTCATTCCCAGTGTCAGATCCCTTCCCAAGCTTTGGTCAGAAGTATATGAGTACCATATGACTAGCATGGTATATTTTAGAACACAAACACATTTACTTGCATGGAACATAATTGGCTTGGTTTTCATCTAGCAGCATCAGCAGAATGGCTTTTATAACAAAGCAATCTAAGAGACTGTATGCTTGAATGTAACTTTATAGTCAAGTTTGGCTTCATTTTATCCTGTATTTTTTGTCACAAGTTAGTATTTTTAACTTATTTTCAACAGTCAGTTGGGATCTAAGAACATAAAACTGATATTCTTAAGAATAGAATTTCACACCATCCAGGTAGTAATGTGTTTCATAGACAAAGAATCAATTATTACCTTCTTCCTAATTATTCACAAATCAGCTTATCTTAAAGTTAATGGGATAAACAATGATGACAGAGAAATATAGAATGTTGGTATAACTTAAGAAGACTGATGTTTGGCTCTTAGCTGTATTACTGATGATGAGTAGGAAAAAACTAGTCAGAGTTGGATCAAAGGTTTAGAGCCAAAGTCGTAGCTATAGAAACACAAAGGCTCCTTTGCTCCAAAATACAGTATCCAATGATTCAACATGAATTTGGCCAGGGGTCACAAACTCTGTGACATTCAAAGAATTTTATCTGAAGTTGTAAATTGATAAGCAAAGGGTGATAAAATGAGAATGGATTGCAAGTGGGCAGGGAGTCACATCATGGCTTTCAGAATTTAGACTCTTTACAATATAAATACTTGAAGTTTGAGTTACTAGGAATGGAATAACCTACAGTGCTGGGAGACAAATATTTATTCAGGTTTGGAGGCTATGACTTGACTCACTGAGAAGTGTAGATACTGAGTTCCAGTAAGGTACTTAGTTTGAACATTACTCCCGGCCTGAAGGCATTACATAGAGAATTAGGATACCACTGACTTTTGAGGACAAAATTAATTGGGTCAGCTACTGCCACCCTGGACACCATGTTTCCAGCAACATCAAAAATCCTAGTCCTCACTTGATACTTAGAACAGGACTTATCCTGTGGTGAAGTTCACCAGACGTTGTCATTGAACATGGCTAGATCAGGTAGAAACAGAAAAGCTATGTTCTTCACATTATTATCTAGTCACACTTATTTTCCTTTAATATTCTAATATACTAGGATCTTTCATTAAGTAATCAGTCATTTTGTAAAGAATATTTATTTGAGAGACAGAGTTACAGATGCACAAAGGGAGAGGCAAAGAGAGAGAGAGAGAGAGAGGAGAGAGAGAGAGAGGAGAGAGAGAGAGAGATCTTCCATCTGCTGGTTCACTCTCTATTTGGCTGAAATGGCCAGAGCGGGGCTGAACCAAAGCCAGGAGCCAGGAGCTTCTTCCAGGTCTCCCATGTGGCTGACACTCATGGATGGTGGCCCTTGGGCCAACCTCAGCTGCTTTTCCAGGTCATTAGCAAGGAGCTGGATCAGAAGTGGAGCAGCAGGAACTCAAATTGTTGCCCATATGGGATGCCAGAACCACAGACAGATACTTAACCCACTACATCACAGCCCTGGCCACAGATAATCAGTCTTATCATCCTCCTAGGTGAGCAGTCAGTAATAAGGGTATATAAGTAAAATTTTAGGTGGGCATTTTTGTTTGATCACGTATAGAAATTGAACACATTGTGGGATTGACTTATGGACCTCTATTTACCTGATATATTATGCTAAAGTTTTGTTATTGTTTTTAATTAGGTAAACATAGTAGTGAGGTATTCTGTGTATGGATGCTATGAGACAAAAGGGACAGAAAGTAGGGTGTTGGGGCAGGCATTTGTCATAGCAGTTAAGACACACTTGGAGCATCCTATATTGGAGTGCCTGGGTTCAAGTTCCAGCTCTGCTTCTGATTCCAGCTTCCTGGTAATGTGCACCTTGAGATGCAGCAGGTGATAGCTCAAGTAGTTGGAGCCCAACACCCACGTGGGAGACCTGGACTGAATTCTTGCCTCCGAATTTGACCTGGCCCAACCCAAGTGGTTCCAGGCATCTGGGGAGTGAAACAGCAGATAGGAAATCTCTGTCTTTCTGCTTGTCCATCTTTCTCCATCTCTCTGCCCTTAAATAAACAAAAATTTTAGAGAAAGCAATAGAAAGAAAGAAGGACAACAAACTTGTGCCATATTTGATCCACTCTTAAAAAGAGTTTGTCCTCCTGAAGGAATTGATGTTGATGAAGGTGAAAATAGGGCTCCTTGACAAACAGATTGGAGGGGGGACACTTTGACCATTTGGGTTATGAATCTAAATATATCTCCTGAGTCACAGTGAGGATTGATGGTATCACAGCAATATGTGACAATTCAAGTTTTCTAATTTTGGAGAGAACATCAGAAAATAGCAAAGTAGGCATTTTGCACAGTTCACTCATGTAAATTTCCCTACAATAATTCATAAAGCATGTGTGTAAAAGAGATAAAGTTATAACTGCATGAACATCCAGATACTACTTACTAAGCACATTTAGTATTTCATTCTATGCATGTAAACAGCTGAAGGATTAGGAAACGAGGTAGGAAAGGCAGACCTGTGTGCCTCTATTAATTGTATACATTTCATCATCAGTGAAATTCCTTTGAACTTCTCATTTCCTAAAATAGGGTGTCAAAACAAGTGAAAGGAAAAATATTTTCCCCAGCACTTGTAACTGAAAAGTTAAAACAGTAGAATCTGTAAATTTTTTTTAAAAAATAAAGAAAAATTATACATTCTGCCTTCAGAGCAGTTTTGACTAGAGTCCTGCCTTCTTGTCATTTAACTTTCCAGTGCCCTGGTAGCATATGTTTGCTGATTTTGTTTTCATTTTTCTCTCCCTTTCCTTGACTTTATTCAAATCTTACAAAGCTTCAGATTTGAGTATCCAAGGTGGGCTAATTATCACAGTTCAGCAGATGGTGTGCTCCAAATGATATGTAAGGGAAGCTGTGCCAGTATTCTTTCAGACTAGACAGACCACCACAGCAGCGTTTCCTTCTACTTGTCAGCTGTGAGGCTTTGTCTTAAGGATGCTGAATAGCTGGACCAGCCACAGGGGAAAATCCTTGACTAGCTTGTGGGACACAAACTAGGAAATTCGTGGCTCTCAGTAAGAGCTCGGTCGGCAGGAGCGGTTGGATCTGCCATGAGCAAGGCTCCTTCAGTTCTCTTGGTAGGAGAGCATTTGGAGGATCTGCCTGATTTGCTAACTCTGGTAATTCTGGAGATGTACAGCTTATCTGAGGTGCCCTGGCCCTAATCTAGGAGTTAGGATGAAATTGTTCTTTTCCTGAGTATATCAAGAAAAATCAGAGCATACAGACAGTCCTCAAGGCCTTAAAAAAATTCTCAGGTCCCCTAAATGGATACATTAATATATAACAAATAATTAATTAATTTTAAAAACCCAACAAACAAAAATCACAGCTATATCCTCCATTTACACCACAAGATTGTACCAAAGAAATATATTACCAAGTGTAGATCTTTTAGAAATAGATGTAATTTCTTTAGGAAGCTTCAGTCACACAAGGAATAAAGACGGAGATGAACAACTAAATAGGAAAGGTGGCACCATAGTTAAAAAAGTAAAATAGCAAAAATTTAACAAAAAAGAAATGAGTGTCAAAGTGATACAAGAAGATCATAACAATTAATTCGTAGGTCTAAAATGATTTTAAAATAAAATATTTAATAAATGAGGCTAGGAAGGCAAGTGAAAACACTGCTGAGAATAAAGTCTTAGAATATAAAATTAAACAAAAGTACAAATTTGAAAAAAGAAAATAATAAAACCATGAGTGAAAATTTATTGGACTAAGCAAAGAAACTAATTATTTAAATAATAAAAATTCTAGAGAGACAAAGATGGGAAGATAGAGGAAAAGTAGTTATTATAATTTTAGTGTTTATTACTATAAATAACATATTCCTAAAATAATCTGAAATTCAAACATTTGTGTTTAAAGTGTTTTCTGATATATTCAGTAGTGAGATTTACTGGTCTGTAACTTAAAAATATATTGAACCCAAAGAATAGAGAGAACCTTTTTCAAGTTTACCTACATTATCTACAAAGAATCAAGAATCCACAAAACATTAAATTAAATTTCTCATCTGTAGCAGTGCAAGCTAGAAAATGAAATAATGATAAAAATCATTTAAAAGAAAAGAAATACAATCTAGGAAAGACCTCTGCAGGATCAAGTATCATTCTTTAAGGGGACACATAGAAGAAAATAATATATTGTCCAAGAAAGATGCACAAACTCATACAGTAAGCAAAATGTATTCTAATTTGTAGTCTACTTACTTGTGTATAATATAGTCATTTATAACGAGTTCTATAGAGCTGCATAAAAACTGTGATAAAAAATATGACTTCGAATTTTTATATGTGTTCCTAAGTTTTCTTGAAACAGAAATAATGCATTTTGCAACTAGAGTCAAATGATTTTAAACTATGTCAACCAAACACAGGGTTGGAGTGGAAAAACTTTTTTGAAGTTCTCATCGTGGAGGGAAATTAGTCAAGCAAGTAAAATGCCTTGCTTTAAGGGTGAGTTACATTCAGGTGTAATTTTATGATGGTGCACTAATTCTGAAATGTGGATTATCTTTGAGGATAAGAAGGAAAGCATCGTTACAATGGGGAAACATCTAAATAACAAAGAACAGTAAGAAAAGGAACATAATTGTAACAAATCTAGAAAGCAGACACAATTGTAGGAACAAATAAATCCAAGAGTTAATTGTAACTGCAAATTAAAATGGAAGAAACAAATCCAAGTTTTTGCATTTTCACTCATTATTATTTACTTTAAATTTCATATACAAAATGGCTGGATTGTTGTGGAAATAGACTCTAATTGGGCCTGTTGTATTCAAACCTCATATAAGTCAGGTGATTCAGCATAAAATCCAAAGCAAAAAAGGTCTCATTGTGTTGCAGCAAGAAAATCTTAATCATGTAAATCTGAATTCTGATAAACCACCGAACTACTTCAAATAAAAGGCCTTAGACCTGTGTTTCTGGGTGCTTTTTATTTATTGAATCCTATTTGAATAATGGTGGGATAGACACTGAGTTCGGGTCATGACTTTAAGGACAATAAAGGATCTACCACGATGAACCCATCCACATCTCTCCCAGGGATCATCTGGAGGTTTTGCATGTCACTATATTGCTTACTTGCTTGTTTCAGGGTAAAATGATTTGAAACTAAACTTGGTAATAACTAATATTTTATTTCTATGAATTTCAAACCAGATTTGTGGCTTGGCCTATATGGAATTTCAGTTCCCTTATTTTCCCATATGACATAAATTAATCACTGTTGTTTTGCAAAATTCATACTTGTTTCAGTTTATTCAAGGTTCATCAAATATTTGCTCACCATCATTAATCACCCAATTCTTTTTTGTTCAATCTCCCTTTCATTCTTCCTGAAATATGTTGTTGTATGGAGTAGCAATTGTGGCGATAATGCTGCATAAAAAAACTTACATTGCTTTCAACAAAAAATATTTACTTTCCCAACTCATATCTGTGGGGTGCTTGAAACATCTCTGCTTAAAGGCGTGAATTGGCTCTGTGTTTCTGATAAGGTTCAAGTCTGTTCTATGTGTTTTATTTCTGATCCCAAGTTAAAGGGGCCTCAGCTTTCTGTTTATCTTACACATGATGATCAGAAGACCTCAAAAGGCAGCCAAATAGCACCAGAACCTTGAAAGCCTCTGCTTGTGTTCTGTCACTTATCATTGTCCAAATCTAGTCACATGGTCATGCCCCAAAATCCCTGGGCAGGGAATTATATGCGCCATAGAGTAGGAAGAACTGTTCATAAAATTTTATATTAGGGAAGAAATGAAGCATTGATAATAATAAACCTACACCCATTCAGGACTACATGAAAGTTCAATGAATACGGAATTTTTCTTGATCTAAACCTGTGTTTTCAGAATGCTCATTAACACACAGCTATAAAATTATACAGCAACAAAATTTCCTTTAAAAAACAACTTTATTTTTCTTTCTTCTCCTTACCATTCCCTTTACGTTCTCTCTTTATTTCCAGGCTTTGACTATTCCTTTCAAAGCGTTAAAATTTGTTCTTTTGTAAGTAGACATTGTTTTTCTCTTAATTGCTGTAAGTCTTTTATATTTATTAAATAAAATGTAATGCATTTTTGTTATAGTGTTTCTATGCATGGATTTGTTTAAGTCTATCTTACTTGACCCTCATGGTGCTTTTTATTTTCCTGAAGATTAACTTTTTGTTCAATAGTTGAGAAAAAATAAGAGTCAGTATGTCTTCAAATATTATTATTAATTTTCAGTTCCTTTTATTGTAATCACCTGAAACTTTTAGATAATTTTTGCAGTTTTTCATTTTTGTATTTTCCTCTGGTTTGTCAGCCTGTTCGCATATCTAATGTCACATTTTCTCTCTCTTTTAAAAACATTATTGGTTTTTCACTTACTTGAATGGTGGGGGGAGAGAGAAAGAGAGAGAGAGAGAGGAGTCAGGGAAAGAGAAAGAGATTTTTCATTCACTGTTTCACTACCCAAATGGTCACAATAGCCAGGGCTGGGACAGGCCAAAGCTGGATGGGAGCTCCATTCAGGTCTCCCATATGGGTGGCAGGTGCCCAAGCACTTGAGTCATCATCTGCTGCTTCCCAAGATGGATTAAGAAACTAGATCAGAAGTGGAGGAACTGAGACTCAAACACATTGATATGGAATGCAGGCATCCCAAATGGTGACTTAACCTGCTGTGCTACAATGTCTGTCCCTTTGTTTTCTTTGACTTACTTACTCATTGATAACATATGAAGTTTCTTCAAATCATTTCTGGAAAACTCATATTATAGAAAACTTTTGCATAGATTTCAATATTTTTTGCACCAAAATACAATTTATCTTATAATTCCATTTTTCAAACTTTTTGAAGTTTCTGTGTGCATGTTTGTGTATGTTTGTGTGTGTGATTGATATATTTTAAAGTAAACTTCATATCACAAGACATGAGAAAGGCCTATTGGCATTTCACAGTATCTCATTCTTTGTTCATGATTTAGATGTTTTATTTATAGAATTTAAATAATTTAACATTATAATTAATATTCCTTTTTTTTGTTTAAGAATCATTTTAATTCTTCTAACTGCTTGTTCTTGGTCTTGGTCCAAGTGGGATGCTTCTTCTTCTTCTTTTTTTTTTTTTTTTTTTTTTTTTTTTTGACAGGCAGAGTGGACAGTGAGAGAGAGAGACAGAGAGAAAGGACTTCCTTTGACGTTGGTTCACCCTCCAATGGGCACCGCGCTGATCCAATGGCAGGAGCCAGGTGCTTCTCCTGGTCTCCCATGGGGTGCAGGGCCCAAGCACTTGGGCCATCCTCCACTGCACTCCCAGACCACAGCAGAGAGCTGGACTGGAAGAGGGGCAACCGGGACAGAATCCGGCGCCCCGACCGGGGACTAGAACCCGGTGTGCTGGCACCGCAAGGCGGAGGATTAGTCTAGTGAGCCGCGGCGCCGGCCTCAAGTGGGATGCTTCTTGGCAAAGGGTTTGAAATTTTAAATTACAAGCTTACTTTTTTCATGGATTATTTCTTTTCACTTTGTTTTATTCATGAGAGAGAGAGAGAGAGAAAGAAAGAAAGAAAAAGAGAGAGAGAGAGAGAGAGAATGTGCTCCTATCTGTAGCTTAATTCCCCAAATGTCTACAATGGTCAGGGCTGGATCACAGTTGTAGCTGGGAAGCAGGAACATGATCTAAGTCTAATGCATTGACAGCAAGAACCCAACTTCTTGAGCCATCACTACTACCTTGCAGAATCTGCATTGGCAGGAAGCAAGCATCAGGAACAAGAGCAGGGTTTCATACCCATGAACTCTGATATGGGGTACAGGTATGTTAACTAGTAGGATTTATGCCTACCCCTGGACTCTGCTTCTATTTAATTCCCTGTGATTGTGTGAGAAATATGACCATCCAGAACATAATGACATTCATTTCTGTGAGAATCTTTGGGAAATTATCACCCAGAACTGATTTTTATTTATTTTTTTAAATAAAGTTTTATTGTAAGGCAATCATGCTCATTTATTTATAAATTGCCTATGGATTCTTTACAGTATAAGAGCAGAGTTGAATATTTGTGACAGATAACATAATGTATAAAGTCAGAAGCATTTACTATCTGGCCCTTTACAGAAAATGTTTGCTGACCCATGGTCTACAGGAAAGATACTCTAATCCCAAATGAGACCCTTTAAAAGAAAACTCTCCTCCTGTTCAACTGGTACATTGATGTTCATACACCTGCTTTCCCTAGCAACAAAAAGGAGCCAACAGTTCCTATCATTACATCACCAACCCCAAGATGTTATTGTTCTCTGCAACTCTTTCTGTGATATGGCCACCAAGTTAATGATCTGGGACAATATTCCATAAATGAAACTGCTGAATGATCAAAGTATGTTCACTCCAGGCTTCCTAGTTCACAGTCCTTTTGCCCTAGAATGTCAGAGCTGAATAAAACAACTATATCAACTCATGTTTATCCTGAGGCTGCACTTGGCATAGGGAAGCTGATAACTGAAGATTCCAGAACTGATTTTGAAAGTTATAATCTTTAGATAGGAAGTACTTGACCATACTGACAGCATAATTCATCTCTATCTCAATGTAGGTCTCAAACCTTGATTTTTTAATTTTCACAAGAAATTTCCTTTATTTTACTTTGAGACTTGGAGAAAATAAAATAGCCCTGGTTTTCTTTTCACCAGTG
The DNA here is from genome assembly GCF_051225735.1 of Oryctolagus cuniculus. NCBI lineage: Eukaryota > Metazoa > Chordata > Mammalia > Lagomorpha > Leporidae > Oryctolagus > Oryctolagus cuniculus. The sequence goes on along the minus strand of NC_142868.1, from coordinate 155,789,557 downwards.
CAGATTTGTTTTTAGTTTACTCATTTACTCTAAGTTCCACTTACTATTCCCAGTGCCATTGGTCCTGTTTCAATTCCTAATTAATAGGACCAATTCCCTCTCCAGCACCCAGAAAAGCTCCAAAGTGATTTTTATGCATGATCCACCCAGATGTGGATCTGTTTCTAATTACTATGCTTCAGGACTTCTTACTTGAAAAGTATTGGAATGAGTATAAGTAGATAAAATATATTTTATCAATTATTTATGGATGATTACAATACGATGGTTTTGAGATTAATTTTAGTATATCAACCCCAAATGAAATAAAATATCTTTAATATAAAGCTATTAATCCTGGAAGCAGATAACATATATTGCTTCTTATATACATGATAGTAACATGTGTGTTCCAGTGTGGTGTGTGTGTGTGTGTGTGTGTGTGTCCATATACCATAGTTTAATACATGAGGGCTGGTGTTACGGCACAGTGAGTTAAGCCACAGCTTATGATGCTGGCATCCCATATTGGAGCACCAGTTTGACTACCACCTTCTCTGCTTCTTGAGCTGTTCCCCATTAACCTGTCTGAAAAAGTAATGGAAGATTTCCCAATACTTAGGTCTCTGACACCCATGTGGGATAACCTGTTGGAGTTCAGGGCTCCTGGCTTTATCCTGGTCTAACCCAGCCATTGCAGCCATTTGGGGAGTGAATAAGTGGATGGAAGATCTCTATCTCTCCTTCTGTCTCTGTAACTCTGTCTTTCAAAAAAATAAAATAAATCTTTTTTTAAAAAAGTTTAATACATGATTTAAAAAAGTTGTAGTATAGCTTATATCTAAAGTTGTAGTATAGATTATATCTAAAAAATAGAAATATTCAATTAAACTATGCCAGAGATTACAAAGGAATTTCCTTATTCCGGATAACCCAGAGATCAAAAGTAAATTGTCAGTTGTCTAGAAATGAAGTCAGAGAAAAAAATCTTTATATCAAGATTTTAAGACACTAAAGCAGTTTTCAATGAGAAGAGAGAGGAAAAGGCTAATTATCTTAATCATTAAAAAACAAAGTGAATAAACTTAACACTCAATATAAGAAATTAAAAATGACGGTGGCATTGTGGTAAAACGGGTTAAGCCACTGCCTGTGGTGCCAGCATCCCATATGAGTAAAGGTTCAAGTCCTTTCTGCTCCACTTCAAATCCATCTCCCTGCTGACATGCCTGGGAAAGCAGCAGAAGGTGGCCCAAGTACGTGGGACCTTGCACTAACATCGGAGACTTAGATGAATCTCCTGGCTTCTGGCTTTGGCCTGGCCCAGCCCTGGCCTTTGTGGCCTATTTGAGAGTGAACCAACAGAGGGAAGATTCTCTCTTTCTCTGTCTCTGTCTCTCCTCTCTCTCTCTGTAACTCTGCCTTGCAAATAAATAAATAAATCTTTAAAAAAGAAATTAAAACTGAACAAAAGTATAGAAGAATTAAGTTAAATGAAATGAATAATGACATAAATTAAAGCATTAAAATTCAACTGACAGTCTTCTTTTGGATAAAGCCAATAAAAAAAATTATTGACATACCTGTTCAAATTAAAAGTATGGTAACTTTAAGAAGAAATAAATTATCACAGACATGGGTAAAGTTGTAAGTGGTGAGAAAATATCCTTTTCAATTTATTTTAAGGTGAAAAAGTGAAGAATATGCACCAAACAAGATGATTTTCTGTTTACTTTTTTTATTTTGTTACTCTTCACTATTGTTACAGAAAAAAATAAATTTATTAAAAAATCCGATTGTTTTGCAAATAAAAACTATTATATATTTATATATCCTACAAATAGCAGAATTATAAAAAATATTTTTGAGAAAATAGAATTACATTCATACTGAAGAATAATGTAGGAAAGTAAACTTATACTGAGCTGGCAAAATATTTGGAGATATATATGATTCTATTAAAGAGGAGTGTGAAACAGAAGACAGAGGAAAGCAAACCATAATAAAATAATATCAACTGCAGTGAAAGTGTAATGATAGTGTAATAGAGAAAAAACATCAGGTAACTCCAATACAAAGAACATGAGCATTTGGCTCATGTATGTTTTCCAGTTACCTTAGCATAAAATTTCTTTTTGGTTGTAAATGAAAGAGTTAAATCTTTTCTTGTTGTCTGAGAAAGTGTAACTGAAAACCTTTAACATTTGGTTAGTTTCTTAAGCTTAAGGTGCAGGTTTAATTTTTGTTAAAATCACTTTGTTTAATATTATATAAACAGAGTAAGTATCATAAAAATATGAGTAACATTTTTCAAGGTGAAATGAAAGGTGTCAGATGATAATGACTGATAGAGATTCAGAGATAAAAATGTTATATCATACTCATCAGTCAAATAGGAAGAAACAAAATGAATAGCTTCTGGGAAATGAAAAGTACATGAACTGACAATAAAGATGAACAACTTCACTGAAAGATTGTAACTTTAAAGAAAATATAAACAGTTTTATCATAAAGTTGTATTGACTTGTCAAAAGAAATACATGTTTATGAACAAAAGAGTTATTTTATTTCCCTTAGACTTGAAATGCTTAAAGATACAACCCTTATACTATTGAGACAGGATAGAAACAAGACTCACCAAACCTAACTCTTCCTAACCTGACACATATCCATCTCCCAACTGATTATGTACCCATGTTCAGCTCCAAACCAAGCAGGAGGAATGAGTAGCTGGACCCTAACTACAAAATAATACCTCCTGCCCCATCAGGGACTTCTCCAACCTGCAGGCATGCTGAGAATAGCCCAGTGTGACAAATATATGACCTTCTTTGGGTGGCAATAGTGAACAACACTGCCATTTTGAATGTATAGTGTGCAAATCCAACAACGCCTCTACAGAACACTGAACTGGAAGCAAACAAAACTGTTGTGTGCTGAGCAGGGTGAGTCAGAAATACAAGCTGGGTGCAGACTGAAGTGCTATGCACTGATGAGAAAACTGCCATGACCCTCAGTCCTGTAAAAGCACCCCTTCAGTTCCTGTTGTCAAGCTCGTCTACCCTATGTTCCCAATAAACCTACTCTGGGATGTACGTTGACCTCTTGCCAATTTCTATCGGCAAGTAAGCCAAAGACCCTAGAGCCAGTAACACTATCCCTCTGCTTAACAGTCAATATTTTAGGGTCTGGTATTAACCCAAATCAAGTCAACGCTCAGAATCACTGAGACCTTGGCTTAGATCTTTTACCAACTTCATGACTGTGGGAAAATTAATAGCCTCTAAACTTCAATGTTATTATATATAAAATGTGACTAACAATTCCTACTTTGATAATGATATTACAAAAAAATAAAATGTATAATAGAAACTAGAATGGGTTTGATACATGGTAGGTGATTAAAAATGAATTTTTTAGTAACTTTAATAAATATTACTTTTAAAATTACTGAGTTTTATCTTATTTGTCTATGATGGATAGAGGTTGCCTGGGATCTTGCATTCAAAGCAATGCTAACATTTGACCCAGATTTACAGTCTTGTATAAGTTCATAAAGGAGTGTAACATAGTGCATGCAATGTATGTTTTATTTTTGCCAGAGCACTTGTTGGACTTGCTCAAGGTAACTCAACACCATAATAATGAGGATTAAGTTCTCTTTGCTTTAGATTTTGTATACATTCAGAATGAATTATATTTTTTGAGACAGAGATCTTTATCAATGTAAGTGGAAATGATATGCATAAAATAGGCAATGGACATTGTACATCTGATGATAGCTGAGTGTGTGTGACCATCAGTCAGATATAAAATAAGACAGTGTATCTGCTATAGATGGTGTTTAAAGTCTATTACAGCAAATGACACTGCCATAAGTCTTGGCAAGGGAAAGGCTTTTTTACAGTTATTTATTTCTAAAGTTATCGATTTCAAGAAACATTTGAAGTAGTATGTTTGACTTAAGTCAAGGAAATTGGCCAGACTCAGAAACAACTATATATACAGATAGTTGAACTGTGATGTAAATAAGAGTAAAATAAATATCACATTTTATTTTCAACTTCAGTTTTGAAATTGAGCTGGTTCATTCTTAATAACCCTCTTAGTATCTTTAGGTTAATTTAGTATATTTCAAAAGCAAAACTTTGATGACTGAGATAGTTATAACTTAAATAATTTCTGGAATGCCACATTTTTAGAGGCCAAGGATATATAAGATTAATTACACAAATATTTATTTTGCTTCTCCTATGTGTCTATATTACTCATCTTGGAATATAGTAACACAGAATAGACATAGAAGACTTCATTGTGTAGATTATATTTTGGAGTAGCAGTAGATAATGAACTTAAACCTAATACAATAAATAACAAGGTGGTAAGTACTATAAAAAGTAACAACAAAATATAAAGAATGTCAGGAGGAAGGAGAATTAAATAATGAGAGTTAATACTAAATAAACTGGTCATTGAGGAAAGACATTTGAAAGAAAAATTAGATGTGAGGAATGAGCCATGTTGCATCTTAGCAAACTTTTTATCTCACAGAGGTGGCCAAAATAAGGGACATAAAATGATATAAAATCAAGTATAGTTGAAGGGTCCAGTGTGGCTGGACAGACTATGAAGTCAGCAGGCTAGGTTCTGCAAGGCCTTGGCCATTTTATGGATTTTGACCATGACAGGATTTTATGCAGAATGGTGACATTATGACATGGTATAAGGGTAATTTGTTCTTTGGTATTTGGAATACATTAGAGATGCTCAAGGAAAAAAAAAAGAGGATGTTTAGGATCACTTAAAATATTTTTTTATTTTTCTGGCAAGATATCATGATGAATTAAGTTACCAACAATAAAAACTGCAAAAGACATATGGGTTCTGAACATACTTCAAAGTCAAATCAACAAAATTCACTAAAAACTTTAAAGTGAGTTCTGAGAGAAAAAATAAAAATCATCATGGACATTTTCATTTTTTTAAATCTATCCTAGCCAGTTATAACATTGAGTACTCTGGTACTTGTGTGTGTATGGCTATGAATGTAATATGGTTTCTGGTGAATCAGAAGTCTCATTTTGGACAATTTAAATACATTATATATATATGTGTGTGTGTGTGTGTGTGTGTGTGTGTGTGTGTATAAGCTCAAAAGCTACTGTTAAGGAGACATTGGATATAGCAGCCTGGTATTTTGGAGAGAGAGCTGAAGTGGTGCTATAAAACTGGAATTATTGGGATTATTAAGGCCATGATTTTGGATGAGATCACCAAGATGGTAAGTTCAAATAAAAAAGGAACTGAGAACAGGTTTTCCATGATACACTTCCTGTTGTACCTCCTAACACTGTTGTGCTGGAGACCAAGACTCAGCATGAGTTTTCGGAGAAAAAAGCATATTAAAACCGTAGTACTTAGCAAGCTGAAAAGCTCAGTTATTTCGTCCCTTGCTTCAGAGAATCAGAGAAGTGGAAATACAACATTTGGAGCGGTTTAGTTACCTTTTGCATATAGCATGTAGAGTAAAATGTTTTAATGCAGCTGCAGAAAACGTTGTGTGCATGCACAGCACCTGGCTGAGATAGGGCACCATCTTCTCTGCAGTACTGGTGGCCGTGCTGGGGAGAGAGCAGCATTTGGCAAGTGGCTCTTGTGTATGCCTGTGATCCAGAGATCCTGGTAGAGGGAACGATCAGCAGTGCCCACTGACTCTGAGGCTGGCTGGGAGGTGGCTGGGCGACCACACAGGACTGCGAGGCACCAGCAGCCTCCCAGGATCAGCATGCCTAGGCAGAACTCTCCTGGGGAACATCTGGCTCTGTTGACTGGACAGACTGGCAGGGCAGGGAGAAACCGCTGGACTCAGTGATTATGGAAGCCTTGTGTGGTTTCATGAGGAGTTCAGTGTAAAACTGGGTCCCTGGCAAACACTGGGTGTGGCTCCCCACGCTTGGAGCTCGTTGGTTGCCAAGAGGAGGTCTCAACTGTGCTCACACTGAGCTCACAGTGACAACTGCACAGATCATTTGTGTGATGCGTACAGTGGTACAGAACACACTGGGGGCTAATACCCAGGCATTGAGATTTACCACACCCTACTTGGGTGTTACACTGGATACTTCCCTACCTTGGAGCAATGATCAGAGCACCTTGGCCACACCCACCACACACCTCTTGGTTTTCACTGAAAGTGCAAATATTCCACTCAGCCACAGAGGCATAGCTCAAAGATAAAATCCATCAGTGGGAAATTAGCCAGACTCCACAAATCAACTCCACAAATGCCTAAAAACAAATGAAGAAATTCAAAAAAAAAAAAAAAAAAAAAAAAAAAAAAAAAAAAAACAAAAGAAAGGAAGATACCAAGATGTTCCTAAAAGGAACACAACATTTAAATATTAGAATGTGAAGATGAAGAGACTGAGGAAATGTACGTAATGGAATTCAAAAATTAATCATAGAATTACTCAAAAGCAATCAGAGGGAAATCCATGAGCTAAAGAAAACCATACACACCATGAATGAAAATGTTTCCCATGAAATTGAGATTCTGAAGAGAAATGAAAATACAATATTAGAAATTAATAATTCAATAGATCAAATAAAAATACAGTAGAAAGTCTTAACAGCAGACTTAGTGAGGCAGAAGAAAGAATATTTGAACCTGAAGACAAATCTTTGGAAATCTTACAGTCAGACCAAAGGAAAAAAAAATGAAAATAGAAAACTTGAAAAAAAGTATGGGTGGGAGCCGGTGCTGTGGCCTGGTGGGTAAAGCCGTCACTTGAAGTGGCAGCATCCCATATGGGCACTGGTTCCAGTCCTGGCTGTTCCACTTCTGATCCTATGGCCTGGGAATAAATGAAAAATAACCCAAGTCCCTGGGCCCCTGCATCAATGTGGGAAGACCCGGAGGAAGCTCCTGGCTCCTGGCTTCAGATCAGCACAGCTCAGGCTGTTGCAGCCAACTGGGGAGTGAACCAGCAGATGGAAGACCTCTCTCTCTCTCTGCTTCTCCTTCTCTGTTCAATTCTGACTTTCAAATAAATAAATAAGTCTTAAAAAAAAGTGTGGGTGATTTAAGGGAGACTATCAAATGATCCAACATTCAGTTCTTAAAAGTTCCTGAAGGTTTATAAAGAAAAAATGGACTAGAAGGTCTATTTAGTGAAATAATTACAGAAAGCTAACTCCAATTTGGAGAAAGAAAGTGATGTCCAAGTAGAGGAAGCACATAGAACTTCAAACAGACACAACCAGAAAAGATCTTCACCATGACACATTGTAGTCAAACTCTCCATAGTAAAACATAAAGATTCTAAAAAAGGGCAGGAGAGAAACACAAACTTACTATTATGGTATCTCCAATTAGACTGGCAGCTAACTCTTTATCAGAAACCCTACAGATAGAAGGGAATGGTGAGATATAGTGTAAGTGTTAAAAAAAAAAAAAACCTGCCAATCAAGAATACTCTACCCTGCAAAGCTCTCCTTTATGAATGAAGGTGAAATAAAGACTTTCAATAACAAACAGAAATTGCTATAACTGGTACTCAAACAGTATTTTTCACTTTATGTTTCTGTGTGGGAGCAAACTGTTGAAATCTTTACTTAATGTATGCTAAACTGATCTTCTGTATATAAAGAGAATTGAAAATGAATCTTGATGTGAATGGAAGGGGAGAGGGAGTGGGAAAGGGGAGGGTTGCGGGTTGGAGGGACGTTATGGGGGGAAGCCATTGTAATCCATATTCTGTACTTTGGAAATTTATATTCATTAAATAAAAGTTAAAAAATAATAGGAATATTTATGGAAAAATAGCAGGGCAAGTAATTACTTACCAATAGTCACCTTGAATTTATATGGCCTCAACTCTCCCGTTAAAGGATACAGACTGGCTGAATGGATTAAAAAATAAGACCCATCTATTTGCTGCCTACAAAAAAAAAAAAATCTCACCAATAAAGATGCATACACAGACTGAAAGTAAAAGGATGGAAAAAATATTCCATGCTAACAGAAACCAAAAAAGAGCTGTTGTTTGCATTGTAATATCAGACACAATAAATTTAACAACAACAACAACAACAAAAAACTGTTAAAAGAGAAGAAAAAGGGCACTATGTAAAGATTAAGGGATCAATTAAACAGGAAGATGTGACTATAATAAATGTATATGCACACAATTACAGACTCTTGGCTATTGAAAAGAAATGTTAATGGATCTAAAAGAAGACATAGATTCTAATACAATAGTAACCAGGGACTTCAATACCCTACTTTCATCAATGGGCAGAACAACAGAAAGAAAATGAACAAAGGAACAACAGAGCTAATTAACACTATGGACCAAAAGAACCTAACTGATATCTACAGAACTTTTCACCCTGCAGTTGCAGAATATATATTTTTCTCATCAGTGAATGGAACTTTCTTTAGGATAGACCATATGCTAGGCCATAAAGCAAGTCTCAGCAAATTAAAACAAAATTGAAATCATACCATGCCTCTTCTCTGACCACAGTGGAATGAAGCTCAAAATCAACAACTCAAGAATCTATAGTACATATGCAAACACATGGAGACTGAACAATATGGTCCTGAATGGACAGTGGGTCATAGAAAAAAAGCAAAAGAGAAATTAAAAAATTTCTGGAAGCAAATGAATATGACACTACATCATATCAGAACTTATGGGGATGGGGATGGCGCCATGGCGCAGTAGGTTAATCCTTCGCCTGCAGCACCGGCATCCCATATGGGTCCAGTTCTATCCCAGATGCTCATTTTCTATTCCAGCTCTCTGCTGTGGCCTGGAAAAGCAGTGGAAGATGGCCCAAGTCCTTGGGCCCCTGTACCAACATGGGAGACCTGGAAGAGGCTCCTGGCTCCTTGCTTCAGATTGGCACAGCTCCCGACATTGCATCCATTTGGGGAGTGAACAAACTGAAGAAAGAGCTCTCTCTCTGTTTCTCCCTCTCACTGTCTATAACTCTACCTCTCAAATAAATAAAATCTTTAAAAGAAAACTTATGGGGTACAACAAAAGCAGTGTTAAGAAGGAAGTTTATAGTAATTGGTGCCTACATGAAGAAATTGGAAAGGTACAAAATAAATGAGCTATCAATGAACCTCAAGAACTTAGAAAAACAAAAACAAACCAAGCACAAAGTTATTAGAAGGAAAGAAATAATTAAAACTAGAGAAGAAATAAAATTGAAATTAAAACAACAATACAAAAGATCAATGAAATGAAGGGATTTAAAAAAAATCAGAGATGAAAAAGGAAATATATAGATAACAATAGAAATAAAAAGAAAAGAATCATCAAGAATTAATACAAAGAGCTGCAAGCCAGCAAATTGGGAAACCTAGAAGAAATGGGTAGATTCCCGGACACAGACAGTCTACCAAAACTGAGTCATGAAGACATAGGAAACCTAAGTAGACCCATAACCAAGATATAAATTGAATCAGTTATAAAGACCCTCCTAACAAAGAAAACTCCAAGACTGGGTGACTTCACTGCTGAAATCTACCAGACATTTAAAGAAGAACTAATTCCAATTCTTCTCAAGCTATTCAAAACAATTGAAAGGGAGGGAATCCTCCCAAACTCCTCCAATAAAGCCTATATCAGCATAATTCCTTGATTAGAAAAAGATGCAACAGAGAAAATTAACTGTAGATCAATATCCCTGATGAACATAGATGCAACATGTTAGCTAACGGAATCCAACAGCCATAAGAATGATCATTCATCCAGTCCAAATGAGATTTATACTTGATATGGAGGGATGATTCAAGATTTGCATATCAATAAGATACATCACATTAATAAACTGAAGAATAAAAACCATATGGTTATCTCATTAGATGCAGAGAAAGCAGTTTTCAGGATGAAATTCTTAAGCATATTAGGTATAGAAGGAACCTTCTTCAACACAATCAAGGTAATTTATGACAAACCATGGACAGCATCCTATTGAATGGGGAAAAGCTGAAAGTATTTCCCCTAAGATCCACAGTCAGACAAGGATGCCCACTCTCACCATTACTATTCAACATAGTCGTGAAAATTTTAGCCAGAGGCATTAGTCAAGAAAAAGAAATCAAAAGGATACAAATTGAAAAGGAGGAAATCAAACTATGCCCATTTGTGAATAACATAATTCTGCATATAGGAGTTCCAGAAGACTCCATTGAGAGACTATTTGAACTCCTAAAAGAGTATGGTAAAGTGGCAGGATATAAAATCAACATGCAAAAATCAATAGCCTTTGTACACACAGACAATTTTAAGCCTGATAAAGAACTTTTATGATCAGTCTTAAAATATTTCCAAAAAAATTAAATATCTTGGAATAAATTTAATCAAGGATGTCAAAGGTTTCTAGGATGAAAATTACAAAACACTAAAGAAAGAAATAGAAGAGGACTTAAAAATTGAAAAATCTTCCATGTTCATGGATTGAAAGAATCAACATTAATTGTATGTCCACACTACGCAATGAGATTAGAGATTCAGTGAGATCCCTATCAAAATAACAATGACATTCATTGCAGATCTAGAATAAATGATGCTAAAATTCATATGGAAACATGAAAGACCCTGCAAAGGTTAAACAATCTTATACAACAACAAAAAAAGACAGAGGCATCACATCCTTGATTTCAAGACACACTACAGGGTAGTTATAGTCAAAACAGCCTGGTGCTGGCACGAAAATAAGCTAATAGACCAATAGGACAGAATAGAAACCCCAGAAATCAATCAATGCATCTACAACCAACTTGACAAAAGAGCTAAAATCAACACCTGGAGCAAGGACAGCCTCTTTAACAAATGATGCTGGAGAAACTGGACCTCTATGTGCAGAAGTATGAAACTAGACCCATGCCCTACTACAAAAATCTACTTAAAATGAATCAAACACTTAAATTTACGACCTAACCCCATCAAATTAGTAGAGAACATTGGGGAAACTCTGCAGGACATTGAAATAGGCAGATTTCTTGGAAAAGAGCCCAGAAGCACAGTCAATCAAAGCTAAAGTTGACAAAATGGGATTACATCAAGTTGAGAAGCTTCTATACTACGAAGAAACCCTCAGCAAAGTGAAGAGGCAATCAAGAGAAAATATTTTCAAACTATGCAACTAATAATGAGTTAGCATTCATAATCTATAAAGAGTTCAAGTATGTCAACAACAACAAAACAAACAATCCAGTTCAGAAATAGGCAAAGGATTTGAACAGGCATGTTTCAAGAGAAAAAATTCAAATGACAACATACTGTTGAAAAAATGCTCAGGATCGCAAACTGTTGAAATCTTTACTTAATGTATACTAAACTGATCTTCTGTATATAAAGAGAATCGAAAATGAATCTTGATGTGAATGGAAGGGGAGAGGGAGTGGGAAAGGGGAGGGTTGCGGGTGGGAGGGATGTTATTGGGGGGAAGCCATTGTAATCCATATTCTGTACTTTGGAAATTTATATTCATTAAATAAAAGTTTAAAAAATGCTCAGGATCACTAGCCATCAGGGAAATTCAAATCAAAACCATAGTGAGACTTCACTTCACTCCACTTAAAATGGTTCTCATACAGAAATCAACAAATGACAAATGATGGTGAGGATGTGGGTACAAAGGTACCCTGGTCCACCACTGGTGGAAGTGGAAACTGATGTAGCCACTATGGAAGACAGTATGGAGATATTCAGAAATCTGAATATAAACCTACCATATGATCCAGTCATCCCATTTCTGGAAATTTACCCATACCAAAAGAAATCAATATATGAAGTACGCATCTATACCCCCATGTTCATTGCAGCACAGTTCACAATAGCTAAGATATGGAATCAACCCACATTTTCATCAGCTGTTGACTGGATAAAGAAATTATAGTATATATACACTGCTGAGTACTGCTCAGCTACAAAAAAAATGAAATCATGTCCTTTTTAAAGGTTTAGTTATTTATTTGAAAACCAGAGTTACACAGAGAGAGGAGAGGCAGAGAGAGAGAGAGGAGAGGCAGAGAGAGAGAGAGGTCTTCCAACCGCTGGTTCACTCCCCAGTTGGCTCCAATGGCTGGAGCTGTGCTGATCTGAAGCCAGAAGCCAGGAGCTTCCTCTGGGTCTCCCACACAGGTGCAGGGGCCCAAGGACTTGGGGCATCTTCTACTGCTCTCTCAGGCCACAACAGAGATCTACATCAGAAGTGGAGCAGCTGGAACTTGAACTGGTGCCCATATGGATTGGCTGCTGCAGATGGCCACAGCCCTGGCCCCAAAATCATGTCTTTTCAACAAGATGGACACAACTGGAAATCGTTTTACCTTAATGAAATAAGCCAGTTCCCAAACATCAGATATCATATGCTTTTCCTCTTCCAAAGTAATTACTAGAGTACCTGAAATGTAATGGTTTTGGAGTGAAATAGACATTTTGAGATTTGATGATTGTTTATAACCCTTGACACTTCCTTTGAGGAACAGTGTTTGTTTCTCTTCATATTACTTGTTGAACTATTTTACTTAGTGTAGGGTTAACTATATGATCATTAAATAAACTGAAAATAGCTCTTATAAAAATTAATAATGGGAATGTGAGAGGGAGGAGGAGGGAAGGTTGGAGCATGGGCAGGATGGAGGGTAGGCAGGGAAGGGTCACTTGTTCCTAAACCTAGCCCACATGCTAGGGTTCCTGCCAGCTACGTGGGGGCCTGGGATGGAGCTCTTGGCTTATAACTTATATGAAAAAAATGTAATTATAAAGTTATCAATCTCTTTCCATGGAAAGGAGTGTATATTGCTTTGAAATTTTATATGTTTTTTTTCTGTTTGAAATAACACTTCAATTTAAATATTTAAAAATTATTTATGAGAGAGAGAGAGACTCCCCAAGTGCCCATAATACCTGGGACTGGGTCAGACTAAATCCATGAGCTGGAAACTAAATACAGGTCTCTATTTGGGTGGCAGCTATCCAATTACTTGATACATCACCTGCTTCCTTCCAGGGTCCACACTAACAGAAAAATGAAATCAGGAACCAGAGCTGGGAATAGACCTGAGCAATGTTGGACATGGGCATCTTAACTGGTGTCTTAACCGCTATGCGAAATGCCCACTGCTGAAAATAATTCTTCTTATACATACACAGAGGCGTGACTAAAAGGTAGAATTTTTTTTTTACAGACAGAGTTGACAGTGAGAGAGGGAGAGAGAGAGAGAGAGAGAGAAAGGTCTTCCTTTTGCGCACTGCGGCCGGCGCACCGTGCCTATCCAAAGGCAGGAGCCAGGAGCCAGGTGCTTGTCCTGGTCTCCCATGGGGTGCAGGGCCCAAGTACTTGGGCCATCCTCCACTGCACTCCCTGGCCACAGCAGAGAGCTGGTCTGGAAGAGGGGCAACTGGGACAGAATCCGGCGCCCCGACTGGGACTAGAACCCGGTGTGCTGGTGCCGCTAGGCAGAGGATTAGCCTATTGAGCCACGGCGCCGGGTATAGAATTTGTTTTATATGTGCATTATGCCTATTGAGAAATATTATTTGTTTTGGAAATATAAATGGTTTTAACCTACTATTGCATACTTATCATTCAAATGCAAACGCATTCATATGAGGCTGTTGGGGTAAATGACCTACTGAGTAGTAGGTGAAGAATATTTAAGAAAAGCATGGATATTAATAGCAAATTAACTTGAATGTAAATCTGCACTCTGCTGAGTTACTTTAGAGAACTTATTTTAGGACACTGAGACTTAAATCTTTTATGTATAAAATATCAATAACAATAGGTATTCTTCAGATGCATCATGAATATTGATGTCAGTGACTGCTAAGTTATTAGGAGATTGTTTTTCATTTTTATTGTTGTTGATGTTTTACTGTGATCATTATCATTACTTCATTATTCTATATCCAATTTTTATTTGGCTTAATGTCTGTAGCTCTGATTTTGCAAATATTTTTTAAATGCATCTATGTGGTTCAGGAATATTTTAATAAAGTTATTTTTTAAATACATGTTTTCCGTCTTCTCGTCTAGGCTAAGCTGTGAAGCATATTACATTGTGCAGTTATTTTCAATAAGTAAAGATGACTTCCATAAATGTAAATTTTTCCAAAACATTGTATTTCCCCCCAAAATGTGCTTTTCCTAACTTCTTGTCTGAATGTTTGAAAGTACAAAACATAAAGTTACAGAGTGAAAAATCTACAGTCCTTGAGAATATTGCACAGTTCTGTGGTATGGACCTCTGGTCTGCACAAAGAGGAGATGCATAACCTCTTATGAGTCATTAGAAAATTAGTGGTCAGACAAGTGCTTGGCCTAATTGAAATTCTTCTCCATGAAGGAAAGGAAGAACACAAAAGGGGTTGGGGCGGGGGCTTCCTTCATCTGTGTCCTGTGTTCTTTGTTGTGTGGATGCCAGTATTACCCATTACAACAAATTAGTATGAGAATGGCTTTGCAGAGAAAGGCCTTGGGGCAGAAACTGCTCAAATATCTCCCAAGAAGCTAATTTTGTTTTAAGTTTCTCATCATTTTCTGAAATAAGGGTGATTCTGCAGGATTATTCTTTTCTGAAAAATTTACTGCAATGTGTAAAAAATACAACCATACAGTCACTATTTCCACTCATGTAGCTGTCTATTTATTCATCTGATACATATTTCCTAGTCAAGACCATGTCATTAGCAAGGGAGAAAGATCTCACACAGAACATGGCTTTTAGAACACTTCCCAGTGCCTGAAACTCTAACACTAAAGGCAACGTATTAAAAACAAAAGCAAGATAAAAAGAAAGAGGGAAAAAAAACTTACTTAAGTTACAGGTGCAGGATTTGTTCACCTTTGTTCCCATGTACTCAGCTTTAAACATAGAATGCCTGCTTTCCTTGTCACTACGCATAAGCAAACCTTTCTTTGTCTTACATGTTCTGAGAGATGACTCTTGATAATACTGGTTCATTTTTGTATTTGTTTCTCTCAAACCATTGTCTCAGTTTAGCTCACCTTTACTGATGCATTATGATCTGTAGAAAAATCTTACTCCGCTTAAGCATCTAAGACAGTACACATAATTTTTTTAAAGATTTATTTATTTATTTGAAAGTCAGAGTTACACAGAGCAAGAAGGAGAGGCAAAATGATAGAGAGAGGTCTTCCATCCGCTGGTTCACTCCCCAATTGGCTGCAATGGTTGGAGCTGAGCTAATCTGAAGCAAGAAGCCAGGAGCTTCCTCAGGTCTCCCACGCGGGTACAGGGGCCCAAGGACTTGGGCCATTTCTACTGCTTTCTCAGGCCGTAGCAAAGAGCTAGATTGGAAGAGAGGCAGCTGGAACCTGAACGGGTTCCCATATGGGATGCCAGCACTGCAGGCAGTGGATTTACCTGCTGCACCACAGCGCCCACCCCTACACATAAAGTCTTAATACCTTTAGAATTTAGGAAATTATTTTTATCACTCTTTTTTAAATTTTATTTAAGGTATACAAGTTCCGTGTGTTTCATATATACAGATTCAGAAACATAATGATTCTTCCTACCCTGCCATCCTCTCGCCCACACTCCCATCCTTTCTCTTCCTCCCTCTCCCATTCCTATTCATAATTTTATGAAGATCTATTTTCAATTAACTTTATACTTGTAAGATTAACCCTACACTAAGTAAAGAGTTCAACGAAGAGGATGAAGAAAAAAACAAGACTCTCTTCCTCAAGTGTCAACATGCTATGTCTGAGCAATAACCAAAATATTATAAATGCCATAGCTGTGTGTCTTAAAAGGTTATCACTCTCCCCCATTTTATAAAATTATCTGTGAATATATAATACATAAAATATATATCACATATATAATACACAGACTTGTCAAATTTTGTGGGTTTGTGTTCTTAAGTTCAGTCCTCAGTTTTCTCCCAATTTATTGTCACTTTCTGCAAATAAACATAAACTTTCAGCTTTTTCACAAGGGCAACAATTTCAATGGATAGATCTTTCTAGAGCTAAAAGATCTGAAAGGGTAGCACTTACTGTATGTTCATTAGAGTTACTGGTCTGAAGTTCTCTTTGTTGTATCATTTTTCTAGTGTTGGAATTAAGGGATTCTCTCCCTTTCAATTGTTTTTGAATAGCTTGAGAAGCACTGGAGTTATTTCTTTAAAAGTTTGGTAGAATTCAGCAGTGAAGCCATCTGGCCTGGCCTTTTCTTTGTTGGTAAGGTCTTTATCGCTGATTCAATCTCCGTTTTGGTTATTGTTCTATTTAGATTTTTTTATGTTATCATAACTCAATTTTAGTAGATTTTATCTGTCTAGAAATCTACTAATTTCTTCTAGATTTTCCAATTTATTTGCATTTAACTCTTTGTAGTAATTCGTGATTATTCTTTCCTATTTTGTGGTATCCATGTACCAATTTTTTACCTCCAATTTTAGATCAGGTGTAGTTACTCTTTTTTTTTTCTTTTTTCACAGGCAGAGTGGACAGTGAGAGAGAGAGAGACAGAGAGAAAGGTCTTCCTTTGCCATTGGTTCACCCTCCAATGGCCGCTGCGGCCGGCGCGCTGCGGCCGGCGCACTATGCTGATCCGATGGCAGGAGCCAGGTACTTCTCCTGGTCTCCCATGGGGTGCAGGGCCCAAGTACTTGGGCCATCCTCCACTGCACTCCCTGGCCACAGCAGAGAGCTGGCCTGGAAGAGGGGCAACCAGGACAGAATCCGGCACCCTGACCGGGACTAGAACCCGGTGTGCTGGCGCCACTAGGGGGAGGATTAGCCTAGTGAGCCGCGGCGCCGGCCTGTAGTTACTCTTAACCAATGAGTTTTCTCCCTCATGATATTTCCTTCTGGCTAATATTGTCTCCTTTTCTTCAGTCTGAAGAATTCCCCTTATCACTCATTGAGAAGTCTGCAGAAAGCCGAATTGGGTCCCCTTTAAGTGTTATTTCCTTCTTTTCTCTTGTAGCTTTGAGACTTCTCTTTTATCTTTAATCCTTTTATTAATATATACTAATTCAGCCCAGTCTAAATAAAAACACACAACCAATTCATTTTGCCAATTTCAATTCTATACTTGAGACCATTAGCTTAACAAACTTTTAATCAAGTAGGTACATTAAAATAATTTTAAAGAATTAGATGTAAATTTGTAGATACAAATCTTTGTATATATAAATGGAAAAATGAAAATACCTTCAAGAAAATTTAAAGCAATTTAGAGACTCAAGTAGATTAGGCAGTGCCACGTAGACTGTTTTTCACTTAGAGGGAAAAAAGGTTCTACTATATCTTAACATAGCAAAAACCTGTTACAACCATCCAAAAAAGCAGAAATTTAAATCACTGTAATTTTACCTGTGAAAATTCATTTTAGAAAATCCTAACCCATAGACACATAACTACTAAACATGGAAATAACTTTCAAGACTTCTATAGTTCATGAATCTAGACTAATAACTCCTGCTTCCATGACTATTAATATTTAGTTCTTAACACATATCTCTCTATCTTCCTAGCATACTATTTATTAGATTGATCAACTCGAATGTTTTATACTAGACAAGAAAGTGGACAAGACAGAGAAGATACAATTCCTCCCAGCTACATTTGTTTGTTTTCACCAGTGTATAAGCTATGTATACCTCATACACAAAACTTTTTCTTTCCATTCTTGTTATTTCTCTCACACCCACTGGATTTAGAAATTTCACTAAACCATGTCCATTTTTTAGAGCTTTGGGCAGAAGTCTGAAAAGTCTAGGTAGATCATGGAATTTCCAATTTGTTTTTGATACTCCTTTGATTCTAAAACATGCTTGCATTCTGATGCCTATAGGCCAACTTAAAGATCTCTATACAAAGTTTTCCTGTGTAAACACAAGTGACTCCGAAGGCCTTTTTGCTGATGTTACATAAATCAATGAAGTGCTGTTGAAGCAAGGAAACCCCTGAATATAGCTATTTTATGAATTTGTAAATTATAGGAGAGCTTTGAATCCTTTTTTACTGCTCTGAATTCAGGTTTTGGGCTAAATGTGTTAAACATTTAAGTTATGAGATAATGATCAAAGCTTCCATGAAATCTCATCTTTTAATGAAATTGCTTAGTAATTTTAGGAATAGTTTTAGATCCACTTATATTACAAATTTCATATTTCATATGTAGCATAATTTTTATTTCATTTTAGAGAAATTTTATAAAATTAAATTAGTTATTGCCATTTAAATTGGTAGGGTCATTTGGAGCTGCACCTGCTCATTTACTTTTTTTCAGAAAACCTCAAAAGAATTTACTCTTATAATTCGATAAACTCCCAATGAGGCTCCAGCCAAACTATTTATCCATTCTAGTAGGTGAGTCAATAATGAATATGAATGAAGAAAAAACTAAGTGGGCCCAAGTGGACTAGAAGAGACTGCAATAAATTTGCAAATGATCTGTGGAGACCAGAGAATATTTTCCCAGGGAATATTGTAGGTGTGCCCTGTTCTGATTCTCCATTCTGCCCTCCATTCATTTGGCTACTAGAAATTATAAAAAAAAGAAAAAAGGGAAGTGATTGGAATAGAATCATGGACAGTGCTATGCTTTCAAATAATCAGAATGAAAATATTAAAAAAAGAATAGGCCCAAAACATCCCCAAAAAAATAGGATATTTAAACTTTATATTAAGGAATGGCAATGGGCACAAAAGCACTATCCAATACAAAACACAGACTAAAAGTAATAGTGATGATCCTAATCGTGTAAATACATTGATGTCTCCCATTTCCCATGTATTGTTTCTTTCTTTCTTTCTTTCTTTCTTTTTTTTTTTTTTTTTTTTTTTTTTGACAAGCAGAGTGGAAAGTGAGAGAGAGACAGCGAGAAAGGTCTTCCTTTGCCATTGGTTCACCCTCCAATGGCCGCCGTGGCCAGCATACCATGGCCGGCACACTGCACTGATCCAAAGGCAGGAGCCAGGTGCTTCTCCTGGTCTCCCATGGGGTGCAGGACCCAAGCACTTGGGCCATCCTCCACTGCACTCCCTGGCCACAGCAGAGAGCTGGCCTGGAAGAGGAGCAACTGGGACAGAATCCGGCACTCCGACCGGGACTAGAACCCGGTGTGCCAGCACCGCAAGGTGGAGGATTAGCCTATTGAGCCACAGCGCTGGCCTCCCATGTATTGTTTCAAAGTACAAGGGTACTTCATAGTTCATGGAAATATAGATTTTTTATTTGTGCAAGGATTTTTTCAAAATACTTATTTAAAAAAAAAAAAAAAAACCTTGTTTATTTGTTGTAAAAAGACAGTGAGAGAGAGTGAAAGAAAGAGAGAGAAATCTTCGGTCCATTGGTTCACTACCCAAATGATTGTAATGACTAGTGTCAGGCCAAGCCAAAGCCGGGAACCAGGCACTTCACCCAGGTCTCCCACATGGGTGGCAGGGACCCAAGTAATTGTATGATCTTCTGCTGCTTTCCCATGTGCATTTGCAGAAAGGTGGATGGGAAGTAGAGCAGGGAGGACTTGAACTTGTTCTCCAATATGGGATGCTGGCATTGCAAGTAGCTGCATCACCTGCTGAGCCACAAAGGCAGTCAACTCTATTAACATTTTGAAGATCTCTTGTATGCAAAGACTTCTCGACTTTTTTGTTTGTTTGTTTGTTTTGTCTTGGACGACTTTGAGTCTTATGAACCCATTTTTCACCACAAAATGTTTTATCTGGGTAAAATGTATGCCTGGAATTTAAAAAGAAAGTCTGCACTTTTGAAATACATTTGTCAATTTTTTTAAACAACTAATTTGTGACATAGTAATATATGTCATTATATAGTAACACATTATGGAATACAAAAGAAATAATCTTATTTTAATCATATTCTCAGATGTCTACAGTGTCTCTAATATCATATGAGAATATTTGTGACTGTGATGTCAAATGGTATCAAATTTGGAAGTGCCACTAGCATTATTATTAGCTGTCTATATTGCTAACGGAATTCAATGCAAATCTCTATAGAGGTTGGTGAATGCAAACATTTTCCCCCATCAAAACTGGTGAATTCTATCCACAGATCTCCCCCTGAGTGTCAGAGGATCCTTTATTTAAAAACCTAATCCAGCAAAAAATTTCCTTTTATGTGTGAGAAAATGATAGACAAGGTACCACAATCTTCCCAATGATGTCATACTTAGTGGAAGCATTTAAATGGACAGAAATTACTTTTTCTCCCACCAAAGCCAGAGCCAGCGTTCATAAAATCGAGCAAGGCTAATTGATGATTCTCATTTTCAGTTGGTAACAAATCTGAGTGTGAAAATTCAGCATAGCTTTATAAATCTTCAGAAAACATCCTGTAAGTGGAGGATTTATTACACTGCCCTCACCTCTGTCCTATAAATTATTGCTGTATACTAGGAAGATCTGTATATCAATCCATCTCACCCAGTGAATTAATAACAAAAATCACTGTGACAAATATATCTTATGACCCTTTGTATTAGGCTTAGTGTACTTTTTTGAGTTGAATTTTATTTACTAATTTGTTTTTAATTTATTAAGCCATTATCCTTTATAATTTGTTTTGTCTCCTTGTATGTTTTCCTTTGTCCTTTCTGGATGGAAAAGTTATTGGTAACAAAGACAACCTATCTACACTCCTAAGTCCCACAGTGTTTACCACAATGCTTTGTATATTCAATAAAGATTTTTTTTTAACTTTTATTTAATGAATATAAATTTCCAAAGTACGATTTATGGATTACAATGGCTTCCCCCACATACCGTCCCTCCCACCCACTACCCTCCCCTTTCCCACTCCCTCTCCCCTTCCATTCACATCAAGATTCATTTTCGATTATCTTAATATACAGAAGATCAGCTTAGTATACATTAAGTAAGGATTTCAACAGTTTGCTCCCACACAGAAACATAAAGTGAAAAATAATAGATGATTTTTTAAGTGATGATGAAATCAGATCAGACTTATTGTCATGTTTAATCCCAGTGAGAGTCAAGCTGGGAGTTGATAATTTCTTTTTTTTTTTTTTTTTTTTTTTTTTTTTTTTTTTTTTTACAGAAGATCAGTTTAGTATACATTAAGTAAAGATTTCAACAGTTTGCACCCCCATGAGAACACAAAGTGAAATATACTGTTTGAGTACTCGTTATAGCATTAAATCTCAATACACAGCACATTAAGGACAGAGATCCTACATGAGGAGTAAGTGCACAGTGACTCCTGTTGTTGACTTTACCAATTGACACTCCTGTCTATGGCATCAGTAATCTCCCTATGCTCCGGTCATGAGTTTCCAAGGCTATGGAAGCCCTCTGAGTTCTCCGATTCTTATCTTGTTTAGACAAGGTCATAGTCAAAGTGGAGGTTCTCTCCTCCCTTCAGAGAAAGGTACCTCCTTCTTTGAAGACCTGTTCTTTCCACTGGGATCTCACTCGCAGAGATCTTTTGCCAGAGTGTCTTGGCTTTCCATGCCTGAAATACTCTCATGGGCTTTTCAGCCAGATCCGAATGCCTTTAGGGCTGATTCTGAGGCCAGAGTGCTATTCAGGACATCTGCCATTCTATGAGTCTGCTGAGTATCTCACTTCCCATGTTGGATCACTCTCCCCTTTATTTATTCTATCGGTTAGTGTTAGCAGGTACTAGACGTGTTTATGTGCTCCCTTTGACTCTTAGTCCTTTCATTATGATCAATTGTGAACTGAAATTGATCACTTGGAATAGTGAGATGGCATTGGTACATGCCACCTTGATGGGATTGAATTGGAATCCCCTGGTATGTTTTTAACTCTACCATTTGGGGCAAGTCAGCTTGAGCATGTCCCAAATTATACATCTCTTCCCTCTCTTATTCCCACTCTTATGTTTAACAGGGATCACATTTCAGTTAATTTTTAACACTTAAGAATAACTGTGTATTAATTACAGAATTAAACCAGTCATATTAAGTAGAACAGACAAAAAAACTACTAAGAGGGATAATGTATTAAATTGTTCATTAACAGTCAGGGCTATGCTGATCAAGTCGCCGTTTCCCATAGTGTCCGTTTCACTTCAGGAGGTTTCCTTTTTGGTGTTCAGTCAGTTGTCACCGATCAGGGAGAACATATGGTATTTGTCCCTTTGGGACTGGCTTATTTCACTCAGCATGATGTGTTCCAGATTCCTCCATTTTGTTGCAAATGACTGGATTTCATTGTTTCTTACTGCGGTATAGTATTCTAAAGAGTACATATCCCATAATTTCTTTATCCAGTCTACCGTTGATGGGCAATTACATCGGTTCCAGGTCTTAGCTATTGTGAATTGAGCTGCAATAAACATTAGGCTGCAGACTGCTTTTTTGTTTGCCAATTTAAATTCCTTTGGGTAGATTCCAAGGAGTGGGATGGCTGGGTCGAACGGTAGGGTTATTTTCAGGTTTCTGAGGAATCTCCAGACTGACTTCCATAGTGGCTTGACCAGTTTGCATTCCCACCAACAGTGGGTTAGTGTCCCTTTTTCCCCACATCCTCACCAGCATCTGTTGTTGGTAGATTTCTGAATGTGAGCCATTCTAACTGGGATGAGGTGAAACCTCATTGTGGTTTTGATTTGCATTTCCCTGATTACTAATGACCTTGAACATTTTTTCATGTGCCTGTTGGCCATTTGGATTTCCTCTTTTTGAAAAATGTCTATTGAGGTCCTTGGCCCATCTCTTAAGTGGGTTGTTGGTTTTGTTTTTGTGGAGTTTCTTGATCTCTTTGTAGATTCTGGTTATTAACCCTTTATCTGTTGCATAGTTTGCAAATATTTTTTCCCATTCTGTCTGTTGTCTCTTCACTCTCCTGACTGTTTCTTTTGCAGTACAGAAACTTCTCAATTTGATGCAATCCCAATAGTTAATTTTGGCTTTGACTGCCTGTGCCTCCCGGGTCTTTTCCAGAAACTCTTTGCCTGTGCCAATATCTTGAAGGGTTTCTCCAGTGTTCTCTAGTAACTTGATGGTGTCAGGTCATAGATTTAGGTCTTTAATCCATGTTGAGTGGATTTTTGTGTAAGGTGTAAGGTAGGGGTCTTGCTTCATGATTCTGCACGTGGAAATCCAATTTTCCCAGCACCATTTATTGAATAGACTGTCCTTGCTCCAGGAATTGGTTTTAGATCCTTGATCAAATATAAGTTGGCTGTAGATGTTTGGGTTGATTTCTGGTGTTTCAATTCTGTTCCATTGGTCTATCCATCTGTTTCTGTACCAGTACCATGCTGTTTTGATTACAACTGCCCTGTAGTATGTCCTGAAATCTGGTATTGTGACGCCTCCAGCTTTGTTTTTGTTGTACAAGATTGCTTTAGCTATTCGAGGTCTCTTGTGCCTCCATATGAATTTCAGCACCAATTTTTCCAGATCTGAGAAGAAGGTCTTCGGTATCTTGATTGGTATTGCATTGAATCTATAAATTGATTTTGGGAGAATGGACATTTTGATGATATTGATTCTTCCAATCCATGAGCATGGAAGATTTTTCCATTTCTTGGTATCCTCTTCTATTTCTTTCTTTAAGGTTTTGTAATTTTCATCGTAGAGATCTTTAACGTCCTTGGTTAAGTTTATTCCAAGGTATTTGATTGTTTTTGTAGCTATTGTGAATGGGATTGATCTTAGAAGTTCTTCCTCAGCCATGGCATTGTCTGTGTATACAAAGTCTGTTGATTTTTGTGCATTGATTTTATACCCTGCTACTTTGCCAAAATCTTCTATGAGTTCCAATAGTCTCTTAGTAGAGTTCTTTGGGTCCCCTAAATAAAGAATCATGTTTGAGGGATAGTTTGAGTTCTTCCTTCCCAATTTGTATCCCTTTAATTTCTTTTTCTTGCCTAATAGCTCTGGCTAGAACCTCCAGAACTATATTGAATAGCAGTGGTGAGAGTGGGCATCCCTGTCTGGTACAAACTTTTCTCCATTCAATAGGATGTTGGCTGTGGGTTTTTCATAGATTGCTTTGATTGTATTGAGGAATGTTCCTTCCAAACCCAGTTTGCTTAGAGTTTTCATCATGAACGGGTGTTGTATTTTATCAAATGCTTTCTCGGCATCTATTGAGAGAATCATATGGTTTTTCTTCTGCAGTCTGTTAATGTGGTGTATCACATTGATTGTCTTGCGCACATTAAACCATCCCTGCATACCAGGGATAAATCCCACTTGGTCTGGGTGGATGATCTTTCTGATGTGTTGTTGCATTCTATTGGCGAGAATTTTATTGAGGATTTTTGCATCTATGTTCATCAGGGATATTGGTCTGTAATTCTCTTTCAGTGCTGCATCTTTTCCCGGCTTAGGAATTAAGGTGATGCTGGCTTCATAGAAAGAATTTGGGAGGATTCCCTCTTCTTCGATTGTTCTGAATAGTTTGAGAAGAATTGGAGTTAGTTCTTCTTTAAATGTCTGGTAGAATTCAGCAGTGAATCCATCTGGTCCTGGGCTTTTCTTTGTTGGGAGGGCCTTTATTACTGTTTCAATTTCTGTTTCAGTTATGGGTCTGTTTAGGTTTTCGATGTCTTCATGGTTCAATTTTGGTAGATTGCACGTGTCCAGGAATCTATCCATTTCTGATAGGTTTCCCTGTTTGCTGGCATACAAGTCCTTGTAGTAATTTCTGATGATTCTTTTTATTTCTGTGGTGTCTGTTGTTACGTTTCCTTTTTCATCTCTGATTTTATTGATTTGGGTCTTTTCTCTTCTTTTTTTAGTTAGTTGGGCCAATGGGGTGTCAATTTTGTTTATTTTTTCAAAAAACCAGCTCCTCGTTTGGCTGATTTTTTGTAATGTTTTTTTTTTGGATTCAATCCTGTTGATTTCTTCTCTGATTTTAATTATTTCTCTTCTCCTACTAGATTTGGGTTTGATTTGCTGTAGGTTTTCTAGATCCTTGAGGTGAATTGAAAGCTCATCTATTTGGTGCCTTTCCAATTTCTTGATGTAGGCACCTATTGATATAAACTTTCCTCTTAACACTGCTTTTGCTGCGTCCCATAAGTTTTGGTATGTTGTGCTGTTATCCTCATTTAATTCCAGAAAGTTTTTGATTTCTCTTTTGATTTCTTCTATGACCCATTGTTCATTCAGGAGCATGTTTTCAATCTCCATGTGTTTGCATATGCTCTAGGGATTCCTGAGTTTCTAATTTCCAACTTCATTCCTTTATGGTCTGAGAAGCTGCATGGTATGATTCTAATTCTTTTGAATTTGCTGAGACTTGCTTTATGGCCTAGTATGTGGTCAATCCTAGAGAAGGTTCCATGTACTGCTGAGAAGAATGTAAAATCTTTAGCTGTAGGATTGAAAGTTCTGTATAAATCTGTTAGATCCATTTGGGCTATAGTGTCGTTTAAATCTACTGTATCCTTGTTGATCTTCTGTCCTATTGATCTGTCTATTTCTGAGAGTGGAGTATTGAAGTCCCCCAGTACTATTGTATTGGGGTCTAAGTCTCCCTTTAAGTCCGTTAACAAATCTTTTAGATAAACCGGTGCCCTGTAGTTAGGTGCATATACATTGATAATTGTTATATCTTCCTGTTGAATTGATCCCTTAATCATTATGTAGTGTCCCTCTTTGTCTCTCTTAATGGTTTTTGTGATAAAGTTTATGTTGTCTGAAATTAAGATGGCTACGCCCGCTCTTTTTTCATTTCTGTTGGCATGGTATATCTTTTTCCAGCCTTTCACTTTCAGTCTGTATGGATCTTTGTTGGAAAGATGAGTTTCTTGTAAGCAGCAAATAGATGGGTTTTGTTCCTTAACCCAATCAGCCAATCGGTGTCTTTTAACTGGACAGTTCAGGCCATTCACGTTCAATGTGACTATTGATAAGTGGTAACTTTGCCCTGCCATTTGCCAAAGATAAGTTCTACTATATGCTTTGAATTCCCTGTGATCTTTTGCTGTGAGCTTTCCTTCCTTGGTTTCCTTCCTTTACCTTCTTTCATATTGATGACCGTGTTTCTGTGTTTCTGTGTGTAACACATCTTTAAGCATCTTTTGCAGGGCTGGACGAGTGGCAACAAATTCTTTCAATTTCTGTTTGCTATGAAAAGTCTTTATTTCACCTTCATTCACAAATGATAGCTTTGCAGGATATAATATTCTGGGCTGGCAGTTGTTCTCTCTTAGTACCTGGGCTATATCTCGCCATTCCCTCCTGGCTTGTAGAGTTTCTGATGAGAAGTCAGCTGTGAGTCTGATTGGAGATCCTCTGAGAGTAATCTGACGTTTCTCTCTTGCACATTTTAGGATCTTTTCTTTATGTTTCACTGTGGAGAGTTTAATTACAACATGTCGTGGTGAGGGTCTCTTTTGGTCGTGTTTATTAGGGGTTCTGTGAGCTTCCTGTACTAGGATTTCTCTGTCCTTCTCCAAACCTGGGAAATTTTCTGCTAATATCTCACTAAAAAGGCCTTCTAATCCTTTCTCCCTCTCCATGCCTTCAGGAACTCCTAGAACCCGAATGTTGGTTTTTTTAATAGTATCCTGAAGATTCCCGACAATATGTTTTAGATTCCTAATTTCCTCTTCTTTTCTTTGGTCTGACAGTATCCTTTCCTATTCTCTGTCTTCTAAGTCCAATATTCTCTCTTCTGCTTCACCCATTCTGTTTGTAAGGCTCTCTATTGTGTTTTTCATTTGATCTATTGAATTCTTCACTTCAGTCACTATCACAGTTTCCTGTTGTACTAGTTGTTTCATTTGATTTTGATTCCTTCTTAATATTTCATTTTCACGAGAGAGATTTTCTATCTTGTCCATTAAGGATTTCTGTAGTTCAAGAATTTGTTTTTGAGAACTTCTTAATGTTCTTATCAATTTTTTGAGATCTGCTTCTTGCATTTCTTCTATATCATCATCTTCATAATCTTGAATTGGGGTGTCGTTTTCATTTGAGGGCTTCATGGTGACTTCCTTGTTTTTATTACCTCGGTTTTTGCATTTGTTATTTGGCATATTGGAGATATTTGGTTTCTTCACTGTGGTGCTTTTTCTTGTTATACTATGACTCTAGATTAAGTGGACTATCTGTTTTTGATGGAGCCTTAGGGCTTGAGATGGGTGTGGCCTGAGAGCTCTGTTTGGTGTGCCAAAGGTGACACTCCCAGGTTAGGCGTGGTAAACCTCTCTCTCTCTCTCTCTTTCTTTTTTTTTTTTTTTTTTTTTTTTTTGATTCAAAAGGGAAGTTATTCTGCACAGCTGAACGAAGTTGGAGGTAGTTAGCAGGCAAATGATATACCCACAGGAGCCAGAGATCAGAAGCTCTTTCCCAAGGACCACACAGGGAATCTGTTCGGCCCTTAGAGTGGGCTCAAATTCTCCTTCAGTCTCCCACTGGGTTGCCAAAGTTACGGAATTGTAGCGTCTCTGGAGAGTGCTCACGTGAATTCCGTGAGTTCTCTCCCCCACCGTCTCTTTTTTCACAGTCTCAGTTCAGTAGCACCACAAATTTACTAGGTCCTAATCTCCTGTTAATTTGCCCCGCCCAGAATCAGGTTTTTCTGCTATGCTCAGGGCCGGTGCAGACCTGAGGTCGCTCTGCTTATGACGTATGTCCAAGATGGCGCCTGTTCTTTGTCTTGCTTGCCCTTGAGAGGTGAGCGGAGAGAGAGAAACCCGTGTCCGTACCAGTCACCTCTCTCTCTTCCAGTTAGCCTGGTGAAGTTCCCCCCCTCCCCGGGGGTTGTTCCCTCTAGTCTCCTCTCTCCGCTTGCCTGCCGGTGTCTCGGGCTCACCTCGCGTTCCAGCGGCTCAGTCCCGCGGCTCGGCTTGCGCAGCTCGGTCCCGCGGCTCGGCTTGTGCGGCTCGGTCCTGCGGCTCGGCTTCCGCGTGGTGGGCGACCTTGTTCTCCCAGTAGGTCCTCCGATTCATGACCACTCAATCCAGAAGGGTTTCCTCTGCAATATTTTCCTGGTTCTTTTTTCTGAGGCTACCGTAACTCCCCTTTTATTAAACTAAATTTTCCCGGACTATCGGTGCGCGCCCTCACTATTCCGCCATCTTGGCTCCGCCCCTCAATAAAGATTTATACAGAAGAAAATGAGAAGACAATTTAATGATTAAAGTTATGTAAAATCTATTATTTTAAAGTGAATTTCTCCAACTACATAAAAATAAAATAGATTAAATTCTACTATTAATAATAATATGTATATTTTACATTTGATGAATAATTATAATACATTTATGCTATGGTAGGAATGCATTGGTTTGGAAAAATCATTATTTTTTAATTATTGTCAAAACATATCACCCAGACAAGCAGAATTGGCCTGTTTCACCTTTGGCAGAGAATGTGCTATTGTGTTTCAAAGGATGGTATTCCAACAATAAAATGCCTTAGGATATTTAAGAATTACGTTTAATTTTAATTTTCTTACCATCATATTTTTCTAATTTTTGCTCTACTTGGATGTTATATAATTTCACAGAAGCTTTACTTTCGTTACCATTCTAAATGAATTAGTTTTTTTTTCCCCATGTGTGATTACCTATTTTGTTGTACTGAGAGGTTTTATATCTTACTCGCATGCTGATGGCCAACTGAATTGACTCAACAGGATCCTACTATGGCTAACCCAGGTTATACTGAGATCCAAACCTAATGCAGAAAATTAACACCTGATGAATATTATCAAACTGCACACTGTGAATGAGGGTTACAGATTCCAACTCCCTTAGCATCTTTTCTTGTCAATAATTTTCAATATCTTTTCTAAATCATTTTTTAAAAATGATAATTTCCGTGGCCAGTTTTTGGCACAGTGGTTGAGATGCCTCTTTGAATGTCCACATATCAAATTGTAGAGCCTGGAATTGAGTCTTGGCTGCTCTGGATTATAGCTGCCTGCTAATATGGACCATGGAAGGCAGCAGGTGATGGCTCAAGTACTTGGGTCCCTACCCAGATGGAGGACTTTCTGGGCTCCTGGCTTTGGCCTGATCCAGACCTACCTGTTGCAGGCAAAAGAGAAGTGAATCAGTGGATAGAAAATTCTCTCTCTCTCCCTCTCCCTCTCTCTCTCTCTCTCTCTCTCCCTCTCCTGTCTCTCTCCCAATTCAAATAAAATAAAAATCTCAAAAAAATCAGTTCTGAGTATATACAGGATGAGACACTATGCCTATTTTTCTGTCTTACTGCTTGTCCATCTAACTATGGGTTCTTTTATTTCATGATACTAGATAACAAAACTCAAGTTCACAGATTTTACTATACTTGTTTGTAGGAATCAGATTATATTAAAATGATTTTGTGTATTATTTTTATTTAAGTTAAAACTGGCTAATTAAAAATATAGTTCCAACTTTTGAGAGCAAAGGACCATGAGAGTTACACAAATGAGGGTGTTTTAATGTGGCTTTTATTTGTTCCAATGATTTAATAGTTAAAATGACACAGTAGAGTTTTCACTGTGTTTTAGAAACTTTCTGGTTGGTAAAGATAAGGCATTACTACTATTCAAGTCCTAGTTTTCATTTTCACATATATTTTTCTTTCACCAAACATTAATAACTCAGTAATAAAACTAAATTCACACAACTGTTTTCAAATATTACCTCATTACATTCTTACAATATTGCTGTGATAATTATTATTTTAAGAAGACATTCAATAACAATGGTGGTAGTTTAAAAAATAACCTTGTATGCAGATTAGGCAAGAAACATACAATCAAGTTATAATTTAACTATGTGGTATCACAGACTCATAAATATCAGAACCATCTATTTTTCTTTGACTTTTTCATTTCAAATATTCTCCCAATTATTGTAAAGGAAACATGATGGGTCAGTGTGGTGTGGTGCAGCAGCTTAAGCCTCCACTTGCCACACCTGGCATCTCATATTAGTGTGCCAGTTTGAGTCCTGCTGCTATGCTACTGATCCAGCTTCCTGATAATGCATCTACTAAGGCAGCAGATGATGGCCCAAGTACTTGGTCCACTACCACCGACATGGAAATCTAGATGGAGTTTCTGATTCCTGGCTTTGGCTTTGCCTAGCCCTGTCTATTGTGGCCATTTGGAGAGTGAACCAGCACATGGAACATACCTGGGTGTGCATACCTGTGTGTGTGTGTCTCCCCGCCTCCACTTTATCCCTTTTAAATAAGTAGATAAATCTTAAAAATAAATAAGTGGAAAAATGATGTCTTATATCAGATCCAGAAGTAGAGGGATATTACTAGTTGTCTAGGAGCAAGGGACACAACTGAAAGGACAATCGAATTGACTTCTTTTGTAAGCATTATTTTTGACTTTTTATTCTGCTTCTCTTTTAGAACAAAAGTTCATAGCTCCTATTGTAGTTCATTTGTGTTCATATGATAAAATGCCACAGAGTAGGTAACTTATAAATGATAAAAAAAAAAAAACAGTTCTAAGGTCTTGGAAGTCCAATACCAAAATGCCAGCATTTTCATGTCTGGTGAGGTCTGGGTATCAGCTTCAAATATGACCCCTTGGACATGGTGTCCTTACATGCTGAGATGTATAGAAGGGCAAAAGGGGACCAAACATTATGTCCTCACTATCAAGAATACTGAAACACATTAACCCACTCCCTTAAGCCTTCTATAAGGATCCTATTCCCAATACTGGGGCACCATTTTGTAGAGTTAACTAGTCTCCTAAGGTCCCACCTACCCATTAATACTATCACAGTGATCATTAAACTTCAACATGTGAATTTTGGAGGGATACATGCAGACAATAATCACTTTCCTTTACTATTGGTTAGAATTTCAAAATGTATGATTTACTGACCACCCAAAAGTCACTGCATTGATGATTTCTGTATGTTTGCTTTTAAAAAGTATGTGTAGTTATTGCAGTACTGAGTCAGAGGGTCAAGTAGTTAATCTCACTATGACCATAAAAACCATTATCATAGGTAGAGACATAAATTCACATCAAGTAATCATCTAACTTGAACATGGTATTTCACGCAAAATACATATTCATTCAAGTATTTTTGTTGACCATCAATTGTATGCTATATAGTTTTCTAAATGATGGGTATAAAACAATGAATGTAATAGACTACTATATTGGAGTTTATATTTGAATTAGTAAAATATAATGTCAGAAAATAAAGTTCTCTAAATAAAGTTAAGTAAGGTGATGGAAAAAGGAATTTCTTAATAATACAGTAAAATGTTAAATGCAGTGGTCAGAGATGATAGCTATTCTGAAAGTGACATGAGCAGGAACTGAATGAGATGAGTGGATACTTGAGCAACTGCTTTCCAGACAAGAGACAGCAAGAGAAACCTTGAAGCAAGATCTTTCTTAGTTTTTGAAGCAATAGCAGCAAGGAGAATATGGTTTGAGCAGACAGAATAAGGTGGAGTTATAGGAAATTAATCCAAATTAACAATCCAAATTGTAAGAACAGCAAGTGATCTCATGGGGTTCTAAGGAGAAGCTTTGTACACGAAGTCATTTACATATTTAAAAGATTACTTTGGCTGATATATTGAGAATTTAGAATAATTTGTAGAAGAGAAGAAGGAAGAAGGGATGCAAGGGCAGAAATAGGAAGACCAGTTAAGGAACATTTTCAGTAATTCAAATAAAATATAAAAGTGGTTTTTGCTAAAGTGATAATAGTTGAGATGCTGTGATCTAGTTAGATTTTGAAATTAACACCAATATAATTTGAAAATAAATTGGGTATCAGATGGGATAGAAGTCCAAAGCAATTAGAAAAAAATGGGGGTGCCATTTATTAGAATCAGGAAGACTGAGAGGAGTAGGACTGGGGAGGGGTGGGTATCAACAAATTGGTGTTGGACAAGTCAATGAGATGATAAACAGACATCAAGTGGAGGTGCCATTACAGAGATGGCTGCATCTGTCTGGAATTCAAGTGAAAGGTCCACGTTGGATATTGAAACTTGAAAGTCTTCTGCATAAAGCTCCTGAGACCAGATGAGAGTTCCACATGAACAAACGTAGATGAGAGTAAAAGAGGGCAAAGGATTGAACTTAGAAGAACCTCAGCATTAAACGATTGGAGAGGTGAAGAAGAATAACTACAGGAGATTAAGGAGTGAACAAAGTGGTAAGGAAGGAACCAGGACTGTTTTGCTCTAGAAGCCAAGAGAAGACAATATTTTATAAAAGTGAACAGCTGTGTTTCTACTAGGATAAATTACAGGACTGATTTTTCCAGTTATGTGACCAGGGTTTCGCCTGTTACAGGGATGAGTGGTTTGACGGAGTGTTAAGTACAAGAGAAGGAGGACAGAGTTTGGAGATAAAAATATAGATAACAATATAAAGAAATTTTATACTTAAGGAAAGCAAGGAATGGGATAGTAGCTGATACAAGATGTGTAGTTAAATAATTTCAGGGGCCAGCACTGTGGCGTAGCAGGTAAATCCACTGCCTGCAGTGCTGACATTCCATATGGGCACCAGTTCAAGTTCCAGTGGCTCCACCTCCGATCCAGCTCTCTGCTATCGCCTGGGAAAGCAGTAGAAGAAGGCCCAATTCCTTGGGCCCCTGCAGCCACATGGGAAGACCCAGAGGAAACTCCTGGTTTCTTGCTTTGGATCAGCACAGCTCCGACCATTGTGACCAATCAGGAAGTGAACCAACGGATGGAAGACTCTCTCTCTCTCTCTCTCTTTCTCTCTTTCTCTCTTTCTCTCTCTCTTTCTCTCTCTCTTTCTCTCTCTCTATTCCTCTCCTTCTCTTTCTGTGTAATTCTGACTTTCCAATTAGATAAGTAAATCTTTAAAAAATAATTTAAAATTTGTTAGCTAATGAAAATAATATCCAGCAAAACAGGTAACAGCTACAATGCAGATTAGAGATAAGAAAATTGCTGAATGATGTCCTTGAACAAGCAAATAAAATAGGTAAGGCTGACTTTGGTTAATGGAACAGATAGATCTTTTGAAACATGTATTAATGAATAATACTTATTAGAAATTAAAATCATGAATATTTAAGCTGGCATATTCCAACAAAAAATTCTCATATTTCTTTACTTATGGATAAAAAAACTAATGGTAAACTGGATTTAGGAACTCACCCACAGTGAAAAAAATATGCTGCAAAGTATAATTCAAATTTTTTAGGTCTTGGGAAATTTAATTAGAATCTGGATTTAGACCTCAATCTAGATAATCATATTTTAATCCTTGTTTGGGAATTAATGTTCTCAAATTTAGCTGTGTATAAGAATCACTCATGGTATTTCATTTTAATTTGTTTTGAGACAGAGTCTCTGGTTCAAATCTCATTTAGACTGCATGCTTATTTAGATGCATTTTTATGTAGTGGGTTTGGAGAGGGAACAATCATCTGTGTTTTGAAATACAGCAGTATCATTTGAACTAAAGCTAAGATGCCACCTGCATCACCTGCATTCCTCTTCATAGTGCCCAAGCTCCATTCCTGGCTCTGCTTCTGATGAGTCCACTTTCATGCTAATAATGAGCACTCAGGAGGCAGCAGGCTCATGAAGTTGGATCCCTGCCAATTAACATGGGCACTGTGTATAGAATTCTTGGCTCTTGGCTTTGGCCTATCCCAGGGAATTGGAAATCTATCTCTGTTTCTCAAATAAATAAAATAAGTATTTATTTTCTTTTTTTAACTTTTATTTAATGAATATAAATTTCCAAAATACAGCTTTTGGATTATAGCGGCTTTTCCCCCCCGTAACCTCCCTCCCAACTGCAACCATCCCATCTCCCACTACCTCTCCCATCCCATTCTTCATCAAGATTCATTTTCAATTATCTTTATATACAGAAGATCTACTTAGTATTTACTAAGTAAAGATTTCAACAGTTTGCACCCATACAGACACATAAAGTATAGAGTACTGTTTTAGTAGTAGTTTTACCCTTAATTCACATAGTACAACATATTAAGGACAGAGATCCTACATGGGGAAAAGTGCACAGTGACTCCTGTTGTTGATTTAACAATTGACACTCTTGTTTATGGCATCAGTAATCACCTGAGGCTCTTGTCATGAGCTGCCAAGGCTATGGAAGCCTCTTGAATTCATGAACTCTGATCTTAATTAGACATGGCCATAGCCAAAGTGGAAGTTCTCTCCTCCCTTCAGAGAAAGTTACCTCCTTCTTTGATGGCCGTTCTTTCTACTGGGATCTCACTCTCTGAGATCTTTCATTTAGGATTTTTTTTTTTTGCCAGAGTATCTTGGCTTTCCATGCCTAAAATACTCTCATGGGCTCTTTAGCCAGATCCAAATGCCTTAAGGGCTGATTCTGAGGCCAGAGTGCTATTTAGGACATCTGCCATTCTATGAGTCTGCTGTGTATCCCGCTTCCTATGTTGTATCGTTCTCTTCTTTTTAATTCTATCAGTTATTATTAGCAGACACTAATCTTGTTTATGTGATCCCTTTGACACTAAATCCTATCATTATGATCAGTTATGAACTGAAACTGATCACTTTGACTAGTGAGATGGCCTTGGCACATGACACCTTGATGAGATTGAATTGGCATCCCCTGGCACGTTTCTAGCTCTACCTAGGGGTAAGTCCGAGTGAGCATGTGCCGAACTGTACGTCTCCTCCCTGTCTTATTCCCACTCTTATATTTAACAGGGATCACTTTTCAGTTAAGTTTAAACACCCAAGAATAATTGTGTGTTAAAGAGTTCAACCAATGGTATTAATTTTCACAGTCCCACCTCAGTTGTGCAACCTCACAGTCAGGTCAGACATAGATCACATTGCATAGTTTTCTGCACATAGTATCTTCTGCAAGTCAGATACATTTTCCATCATGAAGAAAGATGAACTTTTAAGGAGTTTGGTATGTCATTTTTATGATGAATGACCTTCAGTGATTTAGTGGATTCTGTTTCATAATTAATAATGTTAGATGCATGAATTTATTTTCATGAAGATTGAGGAGATTAATTTGGTGTTGAAGAGAGAGTAGTAGGATGTACTTCTGGTATCCAGTTCTTCCTTGTGGGCCTCAAGTTTGTCAAAAAGTATAGCAGGGACACAGTTGGGGGCTTGAAGAAAGATTGGTCCAAATGTTAATGATAATTATCTTGCTTTTGATAACTTTGTTATAGTCACGTTTCATGTTTTATTTAAAAGAATGTTTATTTAGTTAAAAAATCTGAATTAGAGAGATGATCATTAACTGTTTCAGAACCCCAAGTATTTAAGTGCTCAATCAGCTCTCCAGCATCACTAAGCACTCCCTCCAGAATAGTGTCATTAACATGACCATTCAATCAAAAGATGTTTAACAATTAGTCTCACATTCAATGCCACAGCTCTCTAGACAAATAGAACCTACTCTAGGTGAGGCTTCCGTGAAATTAATCTACTTGAAATTTTGTCCTAGCATAAGTAGATAGTCTTATTTGTACAGAGATAAAATTAAGCAAAAATGAACCCATTGTTAAGAAGCTTTACTCCTGAATTTCACAGTACTCTTCTGATAAGATATAGACAACTTGAATTATTTGCATTGAGTAGCAGATCTATTTCTTGCAATGTAACTCAATTTCTTTAGTCCTCCTCCACTGAAACTGCACTTTTATTCTAGCTATACAGATATTGTAACTCATTCATAAATTTATGAGGTATTTAACTTAAAAATATAAGGAAAAATTTTAGGTTAGTTTGCATTTTCTGATAAGCAGAAACAAAATTAGATACTGAGAAATTTATAAAGGAAAAATCTTATGAGACAAAATGAAGGAGTCAGGAGAGGCTGAAAGAATCATTAAATTCAATTGTCACCCCTGTGAAAGAGAAGGGCACACAGGAAAGGATTGGAAGGAGGCATCTTAGACTACAGTACAGTTCCAAGGAATGTGTGGCAAGGTGACTGGTGAATCTTGAACCCAGCTTGCCCATTAGGGAGGTTCAGCTTCTCCAGATCAAGTCTGCATTAACATCCCTACCCTGTTCAGCCAGGGACTGAGAAATAGCTATAGGAAATGTAACTGCCACACAAACACAGCAATGGATTTGAGAGGCTGCTGCTAGAATCCTTGGTCAATTACACTTCTTGCAATTGAATATTTGAGAGGCAAATTCTCACTACCACCACATATTCATCTTCTAAAGATGTGCACTTGTACATCTGAATTAGTGTCACTTATTCATCCACTGTTAGTGATATCAGGTTAAAACTTTCTCTCCAAGAATTATAGAGGCTGGAGATTACCCTGAACTGAACAGAACTAGACCAGAGAACCTGAAGCTCCTTCAGTCCGTGTTACCATTTAAACAAAGCTTAGTGTCTAGTTTTTCTATTTTTTCCTATTATTTCTGGAGTCAAAACCACATGGGAAATTGAATGTACTCTTGCTTCTATATAAAAGGAAACACTTTTCCCAAAAGGCACCATTAAGAAAGAATGAGAAGTTGCCAGCCCCAGGGCTGTGTGAACTGAGCCACTCTTCACAGAGTGCTGATTCCTCCCATTCTTCAACCTCAGCAGCTAATGGAATATGCTCCTCCAAGGGGCAAGATTTATTCACAAAATGACTCTCTAGAAAAATGTATAGGGAGTGAAGCAGATCTACTGTTTGGTTGATGACATTTTTCATGCTCTGTTTGTGAAGTGATTGGTGTTTTCTCCCAGCTTTCCCTGTCTTTTTGGTCCAATTAAGACTACCAGGTGTCTGCCTTTATATGAAAATATTTTAGAATATTTAAAAGGTGTGAGACATATTTCTGACATTACATGCCTTTACACCAACCACAGACATGAGCTGATTCTGGAGACACAAAGATGGAATGGAATATGATATCAAGCATCCAGTTGGCACAAACCTTTCAGAGATTTTGTAACCAGAATTTGTTTTTAAAGAAAAACACAAGGGTGATGATGTCAGAGTAATGAGATTTTTGTTTTAGCATGTTTGTTTAGAAACTTTGAGAGCATCATTTACACTCTGCAGATAGGGTTTTATCTGAGCTGGCTGAACAAGCAGGCCAACGTGAGTGATGCCTTTAGGAAACTTTACAACATGGTAATTTCACCTCATAGTGACTACTATTTTTCAACAGTTATTATGTAGAAGATTTCAGAATGGAATTTCTATCCTAGTGTCAACCTGGGTATATATGTGGCTATACATCGATCTATACAAGCCTACTTCAAAAATTGTAAGTGGAATTTAAAAAATTTCAAACACATTGGGTTTTTCCATAATACACATTCTCCATGAACTTTTTGAAGTGCCCTCATAGGATATGAGGTAATATTATTAAAGAATAAATAATCTCAAATTATGGCAGAACTTTTGGGAATAGTTTGTAGGAATGAAAATGAGGAATTTTAGATCCAGGGGAGAATCTAAGACAGACCATAATCTGGACCATAATCAACTAGTATGACTTCTAAAATTATAAATTTATGGGCCTCTCTACAGAATCACTAATTAAGACTCCTTTTAATATGAGACCCAGGAATCTAAACCTTTAATAAAGTCTCTGAATGGTCCTTTTATACATGAGCATTTGAGGATTGCTCATGTAGTCTTAGTTTTGCATTTTATGGTTGAAGAATTTGCAGCTCAGAGGAAATATACATTTAAGTGGAGCTGATCAAAAGGCTCCAAATATTGGCATTTGAATTCCACCTGAAATAATAATGTCATTCAATCATTCCCCTAACAAAACTGTATTGAATGCTTATTTAGGCACTATGAGTGTGTTTGTGTCAATCAGCTTATCCAATATTTAAAATACTTCTCCACTGTAGTAGTTCAGATGTTACAAGTGTTACAGGAGACTGAGGCTAAATATTTTAAAATAGCTTGCATATGTCCTGACCTTTAGTAAACTGGTGTTACAAACTCCAAAGTCCATGCACCTTCACTCCAACTGATTTTTTTTCTCAAAGCAGAAAATAATCAAAATTTTTTGAATGCGCACAAGTAGCAAGAAATTTTACAGCATTGTAGAATAACATTTTTTTCCTCACTAGCTTTGACCACAACATTTCCTGTTTTACAAAACAGGATATTGAAACTCAGAAGTTGGAGGGAATAGAAGCGAGGTCACAGATTTCAGCCATCTAGACATCCAGCCAAGACAGTGATGAAACTATTTGAGGCTAGGTTTGAATGTGGTGATCTAGACATTCTGAACAAGTGTCGGCTCAGACACTCTTCAGCTTCTGTTTCCCGACTAGAATGTGTTTCTAAAATTCCCAAAGCCCTGCCCCACTCTCAAGGAAGGGCTCCATGCCTGTCAGCTGAGTTAGCAATGTCTATGTTTCATTCTAGCAATGAAATGGAGAAAACAATATGGTTGTTTCTCCATATTTCAGTTTGCTGCCTAGGAATACTATCAACGAGTGCCTTCCATTATGCTAATGTTATTGCTGCAATGTCTTTGTATTCCATCCGGGATTACTTTTACTCTCACAAACTGCACACTAAAATCTGGAAGTACCTGGTTTAGATACTCACTGCTGCTCCTGAGTTCCTCAGGGATCATTTCAAAGTACTAGACGATGGTAAGCAAATTAGTGATTTGATTCCAATGAACTGAGGTCAACATAACATCTGTTTCTCTCAACTTTGCTATCACCTTTATTTCTGTAATGTCTTCTTGTGCTTGTGATTCATTCTGTCATCCAAGTGCATTTTCCGTGACCTGAACCTCTTGTCTCCTGTCAGTGTTCTTTCAAGTTGTTTTCTTGCCACAACCTGACCAGAAAACTATAACTGAATAACCAATAAAATTTCCTGAAAAAATACTGTTTTCAAGCTATGCAAATATCATTTCCCTCTGAAGAGTTGACTACTGACAGTTGACAGTAGACATAAACATTTTGTTAGTCTGGGAAAAAGGGACCAAAGCTCATGGTCACCCATTTACAAATCAAGTAATCCTAGGTCAATGCAATCATAAATTAATAGAAAGCAAAGAAATTCTGAAACAAATGTTGTAGGAATCATGTTAATAAGAATTAGGAAACCCAGAAAAAAGTCTTTTAAGATGTGCAGTCACCATTGCCACCCAAAGTGACCAATTTTCTAATATAAATTATTTTTGTCCAAAATGGTGTTCAAATGAGTTCAGAGGAGCAGTGGAACAGACTGGATTCAACTTGTTAGTATCATGTATTTGAAACTGCCTCAATCCATAGAGAAAATATAAATGTAGTCCTGACAGACAAGTCAGAAATGAAGGTGATATCCGTTGTGAGGTTCAAGAGGTAGGTGTGGGGAAAAAAAATCAAAGCTAAAAAATAGGGAAGAACAATGTGAAAAAGACTTGGAAGTGGAGTGCATTTTTGTAGTCATCCTTCATTCTTCTCTTTGCAATACACCTGCCTTGCCCCATGGGATACATTATCACCATCTGTCAGGCCCATTTCTGTGCCATGTCTAAGATTCCGTTGTTTTTCTCTGGCTGACTTACAATGCCTTGGAGTCTAATCCATGAGACTGTTAGAAGAGTCCTTAACCTGTTTCCTAACTCCTGTTACTGAATCCTCCAAAGTCATGGTCTATAATGCACTTACAGTCCATTGTATATTTAGAGAATAAACAAGATCATAGTGCCTTTCTGCTTGAACTTTCCAGTAGTTATTATTATGGCTTGTGTGGTCCACCACAACTTTACTTCTCCTTGCCTTTCTCTCATGTCCTGCTCTCCCATTTGAACCAACTTAGCTCCTTCTTTTTTCCTCAGATACACCAAACCCTTTCTCCACATAGTGACTTTGCACTTGCTCATTCCTTTGTAGTTCTTTTTCCAGTTCTTCAAATGGCTGGTGTTAGTACCTTTCCTGAAATATCCAATCAAATGTCAGTTTCTCAGAGCCCTGTCTGGCCAGCCTCTCATAGTAAGCTCCTAGCACTGACACCACATTCTCTATCATGTCACTTCTGTTATACCCCTTCACTGTTCACCTCAATCTGCCTGTGATGGTATCTGTGGATTGTCCCACTCAGCCTCCTTTCCATCCTCCCTCCATACTGCTTTTCTGTACTACAGTCACCATTAAGCCAAAGCTTCTCTGAATGCTTTGCATAGGGATTATAGATCAAAATTAAGTTCTCAATGACCTTTAGAAAGTAGATATGCTTTCTTCTTACTATTTTGGCTGATAGGCAAGGTGGTAGAGTTGAGAACGCCAAGACACCATTCAAGAGATCAAACTGCATTTCACATTCTACTTTCTAGTTTTGCAGATGTCAGAGGCAATCATGGTGCAATAGCAGCTCTTGAATGCAAGTTAGCAACACTGGAGGGTTCTTGAACACGACGGTTCCAGTAATAGGCCTCTGACTTTCATTTATCCATCCTTTCAAACCATTGTGTATTGCATTTCTCTATTAATTCGGTTTCAAACCTCTTTTGTTTATATTCCCTAAAATGTTTTCCTAAATAGCACTAAACGTTGATCAAGTTAACATGCAGATCTTATTTGTTTATGTGCTTACTGTTTATTTTGTGTCTGTAACCTTTAGAATGTAAGCTCCTAGAAGACAAGGGCATGTCTTATTCAGCATCATACAATTGTTCAACCCTAAACAATTATTACCATGAAGTAGGGCTAATGGAGATTGATAGAACACACAAGTGACAAATTTATGCAAATAGACTAAATTTAATCCATTCAGGAAAGAGGCCAGAGGTGTCTAGACTACAATATTTTTGGTGTTGATCTTCTTTGTGTGCTTACTTTGGATTTATGGGGTTTTAGGGAAAGGAACTATTTTAGAAGCCAAAAGCATGATGCCTACATTTTCATTTTTTGAGATACATAAATGTTAACAGTTTCTGCTGAGTAGGTTTTCATTTAGGTGTCAACGAATCCTTGTGAAAAATATGAGAGCTGGATTAGAAGCTTTCATCCATAGCCATGGTTTTCAATAAAGTTATTGCTTTTGTGATGATCTGCATATTCATCCTGGTGAATCAAATCCTATTTTTCTAACTTGTTTTTTTGCATGAACAGTGTGGAGAAACTTACATTTTTGGCAATTCTGCAATCTTCTAAGTTGCTCCAGCTCGAGCATGAACCTTCCTTCTCTTCTAAGAATCCTTGCCTCTCCTCTCATTTCTTTCTTTTCAAATTACAAATTAATATCACGCAACAGGATAGGTATTTCTCATTATGCTATCATCATTCACAGAATGAGCTTACATTTTTCACTAAACTACTTTCTTGCAGAAGTCAGCTTCAGAAAAATACTTCAGTCGAGTATTTTGACATACTCGACTTCATCAGATGGAAAGGAAAGGACAGTTCTAACCCAAAGAATGTTGCTCTTCCCTTTCTCCTGCAATACTTAATCAGGTCACTGAGGCCTTTTTGTATTCTTTTCTTCTTCTTTTTTTTTTTTTTATAACGTATATGATGCCCCATCATGAATGTATACATTCTAAGGGTTTAGGAGTTGCTGCTGTTATGCATGGCTTATGATATTCTGTTATCCTTTCAATTTTTCTTCCATTTATAAAAAAATAAAGTAACATATTATGTAGAATCCATATAGATATTATAATGGTATTTCTGAAAGTCCATAAAAGTGGAATTAAAAGATTAGTGTGTTTTGGTGAAAACTTTTAGAAATCCATAGTTTTTTTCATATGTATTTCTCATGAATTTTTCAACTAACCTCATACACATTTTAACTGCTTTTCTTCATAAATTAGAGATAAAACCAGGGCTGGGTATTTGATGTAGTGATTAACAAGCCACTTGGATTGCCTACATTTCATACCAGAGTGCCTGGGTTCAAACCCTGACTCTGCTCCCAATTCTAGCTTCTTGCTAATGTACACCCTGGGAGGGAGGGGGTGATGGCTTAAGTAGGTAGGTCCCTGCTACCCATATGGAAGACCTAGATTGAGTTCTGGCTTCTGGCTTCTTCCTAGCTCTGTCCTGGTTGTTGAGAACATTTGGAGAATTAACCAAGAGAAGGGAGATTTCTCTGTCTCCATTTCAAATTAATTAATTAATTAATTAACTTTTGAAAACTGAAAAAAAAAATTCTGTTTGGCTGTTCCAAAAGCTGAATGAAATAGAAAACAATCAAATTAATATTTCCCTTCCTAAGGCAATTTTGTGAGCTCTAGAACAAAGAACAGTTTTAGCCAATAAAGCCTCACTCTCTCAAGTGCAGCAGCCATATGTGGGTCATTGCAATAGGGAAGCTGGAAGTTAGAGGATTGATGTTATCCATGTCCATAGGCTTTCATGAGCTCACTCAGTGCTTCTGTGATGAGTAGCATATAGAGTACAACATGCTAAATACACACAACATGTGAATTTTGGTGAGCATAACACTTGGTATTCACCAAACACAGCTCTCTGGGTACTTCTTTTATGTTGGGAGAAAAGAGAATATAAGAATACGTGTTTAAGAGTTCTCTGTCTATTTATATTGGAAGAAATAGAGAAAGGAGACTGTGACCAAAGATTAGAATAAACCACCCAAAGAAGGGCAAAAGGAGAAAAGGATAGAACCGAAGGCAGGCAGTACATTTCTAAAACACTGATGAAATTTTCACATTATGTTCTTTTTTCCAAAGAAATAAAACTTCCTTGGTATAAAAGAAGATCGATTTATCATTACAGATATGGAAGAAAAAGCAGAAGAAGCAATTGGTTTCTGCTGGTACATCTAATTCTTTTTTTAAATATTTATTTATTTATTTGAAAGTCAGAGTTACACAGAAAGAGGAGAGGCAGAGAGAGAGAGGTCTTCCATCCACTGGTTCACTCCCCAGATGGCCTCAACGGACGGAGCTGTGCTAATCCAAAGCCAGGAGCCAGAAGCTTCTTCCAGGTCTCCCACATGGGTGCAGGGTCCCAAGGACTTGGACCATCTTCCACTGCTTTCCCAGGCCACAGCAGAGAGCTGGCTCAGAAGAGGAGCAGCCGGGACTAGAACTGGTGCCCATATGGGATGCCGGCGCCGCAGGCAGATGATTTTATTTTTTTTTTAAATAAAAACTAAAAATCAGTATTGTATTGCAATGTGAAAATTGCCAAATTATATTTTCTGTTGTCAGGAACACTGTGGTAGTCCATGTGGGGCAAAGATCAAATAGAAAATTCTTAACCATATGAAGTAAAATCCGTTCTGTCTTATATTTCTTAAGTTCAAAAGGGAAGAAAGGAACTATTGCAACCTTTTACAGTTGCTGTTAAGTGGCCATGAATATGTTCCAATTAAAGTTCTTGTTAAACTTGAAGAAATTGGTAGATTTTAGATATAAGGAATTGAGGAAGTGATGGTGAATAGGATTATCTTGTATCAGGCCACTGGGAGTCTTTTTGGTTTTTGGAAAAAAAAATTGCTATTATAAAAGATTGCTTCCTAAAACAGTGGCTATTCTATAACATACCAGGTGATTAAAATGGTATATTAGAGCAATGATCTTGATACCTCAGGTCAAATAAATATGTCTTTTCCTTTAGAGAGAAATTGACCCAAGAATGTAAGTTAAACCCAGTTCTTCAATCAACATGTCAGAAAACTGATAAAATAACAAGAAAACAATCACAACTTTTAAAAATTCATAAAATAGATTAATGCATCAAAAGGAAAAGCCAGAAGGGATCATGAAAATCATGTAATTCAGCCCTTTAATTTGGTAAGAAAGAAAATTAAACCTGGAGAGTAACATGCATCACAAATATGTTAATTGACTTACATAGTTCTAAAATAGTCATTTTCGAAATTCAGACTAAAAATCAATTCAACTATTTACCCCATAACACTAGATACTAGCAATAGGCAGAATAGAGTCACAGATTCATGGCAAATGGTCTTTTGATTCACATGTATAATAAGCCTTGTATATAAGTTTGGATAATAAGTTTTCACTTAAATAA
Organism: Oryctolagus cuniculus; assembly: GCF_051225735.1. Lineage (NCBI taxonomy): Eukaryota > Metazoa > Chordata > Mammalia > Lagomorpha > Leporidae > Oryctolagus > Oryctolagus cuniculus. The sequence continues at coordinate 155,745,673 of NC_142868.1, read as the reverse complement.
ACATTGCATTTTGCATCTATTTAGATACTAGTGTAATTTACTTGAAATCATTTATAATTATTGTCCAATGACTAACAGTTTTTCTCATTTTTTAAGTTCATAAATAATAAATTAATTTCCCATTCTGAGCAACTAATATCATTTGGCTTTCTCTCAGTATTTTTGATACATAAAGGAGCCTTTCTCCTTGGAAACATTAGGAAACGCTGTTTCTCTATGTGGATGAATTATCCTAAATACATGAGCCTTTAATGTTAGAATCTGGGTTCTTGGCTATAGTAAATTTAAAACTATGTAGAGATATTCCTTATTATCAACCCAGTTTCTACATTTCATGCATTGCCATTCCCAAATTACTATTTCTCTGTATTTACATGTATTATTAGGGAAAAACTGGTAAGATGAGTCCAGATTGATGTGCTATTGTCAATGAAAATTTATGAGACTGCACAATGTTGAGAAAAGAAGAAGCAAAGTCTATTTGAGCAGAAGACAGGGCAGCTCTGAGCAAACAGAAGGGCTGGTAGAGACAGTGAGACCAAGCTGCTGAGGTCTCACAGTTTTGGGGTATTTGTATGTCTTTGATGCATCATCTCCAAGGAGTAAATGTAGTCGTTATGTATTAGCTATTGTGAAGGCAGGGACAGTCTTAATGGAGCCTTTTCCAGCTGGCTTTTTGTTGCAACCTAAATCTTGTTCCTTTGCAAATATTTGTTAGAATGGGCTTCCATTATGTTTTGTTTAGTGTGTGTGCTAGCAAAGAGCTGCAATTTGTACGTGCTGGCCAGGAGCTGTGGGAGGGAGTTAATCTGGCCCACTTCTAGTCCCAGGCTCCCACAATATTCTTTTAGAAACAGAAAAATACAATGAAATATATTTATATTTAGTCAAACTCAATAATCCTTTTATCCACTTGTAATTTTTATTTTTCAAGTCAACCCTTCTATGAAATGTATTTTTTGCTTGAATTCCCAGATATGCTAGAATATGATGATTCTTAAATTTCATGGAAAATGTTAGTGGTCATTTTAACCTAGCAGTCAGGAAGTCTGTATACTACAGAAGAAGGCTTGATTTTGGTTCTTTTTTTTCTTTCTTTCTTTTTTTTTTTTTTTACATTTTATGTAAGGTATACAAATTTCAGGCATTTCATATACACAGATTCAGGAACATAGTGATTCTTCCCAACAAATCCTCCCTCCCACTCATGCTCCCACCCTTCTTCCTTTTCTTTCTCCTATTCCCACTCTCAATTTTTGAAAAGATCTATTTTTAGTTTACTTTAATTTTTTTAAAGTGTAGAGGAAATAGGGCCGCAACCAGAGACAAAGAAAGAAAAGTGGACCCCTCCTCCCAACACAGACCTTGAAAGGTGGCTGCTCACAATTAACTAGTGAAGCAGCTGCCCACTGATACCTTGTCCAGGGAGAAGAAGTCCTAAGTTCTTCTGTAAACTCCAGTCATAAATCTGTCCTAATAAATCTGCTCCTGGTATATTTCTTACCAGCATACTGGGCCCACCAACCATTGGAAGCGTGGTCCTAAATCACGTAGGCTGCAATTTAAACCCACCAATGCTGCAACAGCTAAGGTATGACACTGATGAACTTATAAATATTGTAAGAAACTCGGGATTGTTGCTTAGTTCTCAGGAAATGATTCCAGCTGAGCCTGCTGGCATATTAAACTGCTGGATCCTCCACTGTCTCTGGTGCCTCTTTGAATGGAGGGAGTTTTCCCACCCCAGATTTCTGTAACAAAAAGGCTATTCATTCATTTGAAAGGCAGAGTTATGGAGGGGCAGAGGTAGAGAGAGAGAGGGAGAGAGAGAGATCTTCTATCTGCTGGTTCACTCCCCCAAATGGCCACAACAGCCAATCGGAGGCCGGCGCCACGGCTCACTAGGCTAATCCTCCGCCTAGCGGCGCCAGCACACCGGGTTCTAGTCCCGGTTGGGGCGCTGGATTCTGTCCCAGTTGCCCCTCTTCCAGGCCAGCCCTCTGCTGTGGCCAGGGAGTGCAGTGGAGGATGGACCAAGTGCTTGGGCCCTGCACCCCATGGGAGACCAGGAAAAGCACCTGGCTCCTGGCTCCTGCCATCGGATCAGCGTGGTGCGCCGGCCGCAGCGCGCTGGCCGCGGCGGCCATTGGAGGGTGAACCAACGGCAAAGGAAGACCTTTCTTTCTGTCTCTCTCTCTCTCACTGTCCACTCTGCCTGTCAAAAAACAAAACAAAACAAACAAAACAAACAAACAAACAAACAAAAAAACAGCCAATCGGAAGCCAGGAGCCAGTAGCTTCCTCTGGGTCTCCCATGTGGGTGCAAGAGCCAAGAACTTGGGCCGTTTTCTATGGCATTCTCAGGCCATAGCAGAGAGCTGGATCAGAAGTGGAGCAGCCATGTCTCGAACCAGTGCCTATGTGGAATGCTGGCACTGCAGGCTGTGGCTTTACCCACTATGCCACAGCTCCGGCTCCAAGTTTACTTTATACTCATAAGATTATTCCTACAGAAGTAAGAGTCTAAGATTTCAGTTCCTGACTCCAGCTTCCCACTAGTGCAGACTAGGAGAGACAAAAGTGATTAACTCATGTAATTAGGTTTCTCTCATGCTTGTCGAAGACCTGGGTTGAGTTCCCAGCTCTTGACTCCATCCCTGTCTATTGTCTGCATTTAGGAAGTGAACCAGTGGATGGGAGTGCTCTGTCTACCTCTCCTAAATAAGAGGGGTGGGGAGGGCAAAATATATATTATAGAAAAACTGTGCATGTATTTCAAAGTTTTGCACCAAAATGAGCTTCGAATTCTATTTTCCCATGAACTTTTTGAAGTACCCTTGTATTTAGTGTGCTGTAAGTTGCTAACAGTATTGTTCAATGAGACTCACAATGTCACAGGAGGTAGTTCAAAAGCTTAGTTTTGTATAATGTTAAACTGGGTCATTGAATTATGAATCCAGGGTTCTCCTGGAAAGTTTTCTGATAATATTGTCCCCTGGAACTTGGAAGTTCCTAAGCCTTGGACTGTAAGGACACATGGTAGTCAAGGATTGTATTTGTTGAGGTTTCACAATAGTACCCAAATCACTTCAAAGTGACTCATCAAAAGTCAAGTTTGACTAGAGTGAGAAGGTTTTCAAAGGACTTTGATCACTTTAATTAACCAAGCCACAGGGATTCAAAATAAAGCAATTAGCAGACTTATGACACAGGATGGTGGAAGGCGACTATTATTTTGCCTTTCATAATAGAATTTTTTTAAATTATTGATTGAGAGTGACATGCTGCTTCTATCAAGTTACATATAAAAAGAGCCAATGGAACGTAGCACTTTTTTAAAGGCCTCCTGGTAATCGCTTTTGCAATCTTGGCACATCCCAATTTTTCAGTATATTTTATTTACCTGAGTAAACATTTTCATGTAATTGGGGGTCCAAAAAGTGTTTCTGACACGATGATGGAGGAGCAATTTACAGTAATACTCTGAAGAGAAATACATCAGTTAGATCAGGCAGGGCATCTCAGGAAACAGCTGACTCAGACTAGAGTTCATTTTTTTTTTCCAGATGAACGTGGGCTTTCTTCTCTTTCCCCTTCCCTTCTGAGATATTTCAGAGTGGATTGCTTCCTAGACATGGAAATCCTGAAATTTCTTCCAGAACTTCATCAGCACAGTTTTTTGGGTCCTAATAGCCTCCTTGGGGCAGAGCAGGGAAGATTCTTCTAAATCGCCCCTGTGAGAGGACTAGGACCACCTTAATAAGCTTATTAGATAAGGGCAAGACTATATTTTTTAAAAGATTTATTCGAAAGAGAGAGAGAAGAGACCTTCCATTCACTGATTCCCTCCCCCAGTGGCCACCAATGGCTTGGGTAGCCAAAGCCAGGAACCAAGAGCTTCACCTGGATCTCACACAAGCGTGGCACGGGCCCACATATTTTGGACATCTGCTGCTGCTTCTACTAGGCCATTATCAGGAAGTTGGGTCATAAGTGGAGCTGTTGAGACTCAAACCACTGCCCATATGATATGATGGGATTGCAAGTGGTAGCTTAATGCATTGTATAACATTCCAGTTTCAGCAACATTTTCAATTAAATATAACTGTTACTTACATTTTTTTTTCTTAAAATCATCCCCAAATGAGACATAATTTAAGCTTGGATTGGAGTTTCTTTCTAGTAACATCTATTGACTTCATTCATGTCCTGAACCATGAGAGAAATTCCATGCTATCAATTTTGCAGACCAGAAAGGAGAAACAAAAGTGTGCAATGCAAACCAAACATTCCACATGTAATAGTTAAAAACAACTGTATGATTTGAACTTATGAAAAACATTAAAGGTCAATGGTTAGTACAAGTTCTGGAATCAGAATATCTGAGTCCAAATCCCTTTTTCATCATTTACTGTTTGACCTTAGATACATCATATCATCAGTAGAAATCTCATTTGTAATAACATCTATATATCTATACATCTATACAACTTTAAAGAAAGCTGTTATGAGAATAAAATGTATTGATTTCTGTAAAATTCATGGAGGACTACTTGGTCCATTGTATTGAATCATTAATGGCTATCATCACAATGGGCCAGTGCTGAGCTAGGTGTTAGGAATTCAATCAAGAACAAAACCCTTCTGATTCCAGCCTTGTGGAATAAAAAAAAAAAAAATTGTTTTGGAAAAAAAATCATTTATATGCAAATGATAAATCCTTAATCACAGAACAGCTAGATAAAACAATAATATAAATTTAATGCTTTTGGTAAGTTCTAAAATATGAGTGACTGTATGATCTTTCCAGAGTAACCTGTTTGATTTTCCATTGTGATTTAATTAGCTGGGATACATACAATGATCTCACATTATTTTCCTTGACAGGCCTTCCATTGGCTACTCATATTTTAAAAATTATTTAATGTGGCCCAGTTTTGAAATTGTGTAGGTAGTTGCTTTAGAAAAAATCTTTTTTCCTTCATTTGTGGAAATGAATTTCTTATTTAATAGAATTTTGTATTATTTATATAGTGTTTTATTCCAAAATGTATATTTACTGCTGTTGAATTTGTGCTTGGAATCTACTAGGAAATTTTTATGGATATTTTCACTCTATGATTTATGAACATGGCAGACATTTTTAATATATTTACTAATACGTAATCATCTCAGAAGAATTCTTACTTTGTCATAGTCCTAGCTCTGTTATAGAAAACAATGCATGAACCTAAAAAGTACATTCAGTAATATGTTATTGGGCAATGCAATCCCAAGGTGGCAGAACTCAAGAAAGTATAAATGATGTAAAACAAATATAAAGGTATATGTTCCTGTGTAGCTTCAGCTTAGTGACAAATAAGGCTAATTCTTGGTTCTGCAAACCATCTTCGGAAGCTGTATGGAATATGGCATCCAAGAGAAAGGAAGGGAAAATATACCCTTTACCTCTTCCTGTCACCCATATCTTATCAGAAAAGTTCACTCCAAAGGACTTTAGGTATTGTGCACTTTCAAGTTATGGAACCTAACCTCTCCAGGTAACCGCTAGTATAAGCCAGGGCCCTGGGTGGCAGTGCTCCAAACCTGCCATGGCAGCACTCACCCTGCTTTCTGGGTAGCACCACAAACCTATGGGGTTTCTTCACCTGTAACCACTGTAATCAGCGGTCATTGCATTTAGGAAACAAGATCAGTGATCATCATCTCGCATTTTCTTTAGAACCTTTGGGAAGGTGGGAAGGGGACTTGCTGTCTTTGGCCTTCCTTTGCCTTACTATTCTCAAACCCCCTCCCTCATTTTTTTTTTTTTTCTCCAACCATTCCCCACAACTCAGAGCAAGCAGTAGGTTCAGAGCAGGAAAACAGGATGAGACTAAACCTGTGGTATTTGTATTTTTCACTTCTCAGTTAAATAACCTGCTTATGGCAAGCATACCTATGCCATCACATTTGAGGGGATTATTACTGTTTGATGTTCAGAGATCTCAGGAGGTATTTTCACTCTGTAAAATTATTTGAGGTACATAATACCCGAGGTGGGATTGCACCTCAGTCTGCAGCTGCTCCCTCTATCCATCGTCCCCACCTGCGTTAGTCCCTCTGCCCAAGTTGTCTCCTGCCTCCAGATTTTTCCTAGTAAGAGCCAGCCATGACCCTCAATATGTTTAAACTCCAGAGTATTGCTCTCAAACTTTTCTAAGAATTCTATCGCACACTGCTTGAGTATCAGCACAAGATGGTCTGGAATTTTCTTCATGTCATTGAATGTAACCAGGGAGTACATAGGAGGTGACTTAATCACAGGAGGTTTTTGTCCAGCTCCTATCTGACATGCATGAAAGGCTCTTCCTCCATGAGTCTCCTTGCCTGCACATTTCTTCCAAAAACATCTACCATCTCTAAAAAAAGTTGAGCCTTAAAAAAAAAAAAGCTGAGATAGAATGAGGCAAATAGATCAGCTTAGTCTTCTATAAATATCAAGCTGTTCTCTTGAACATAGAGTTTCATATCCATCGTGGGTATGAAGTTTAGGATCCCGAGACAACAGGAACAGTTTCTTCCATTTCATGTTGTAATTATTACAAATTAATTACATGCTGCTTCACTATGATGCAATCAGATTGCATGACATCAATCCATAGACTGTCTTTTTTTTTTTTTTTTTTTTACTTACTATACAAAGATGTCACTTGGTTCCTGTGGCTAAAGAACAAGTAATTACCAGTGACTGAATATTTTCTAGATAATGGTTTGCATGTGCAGGAAGAGGTGCCACCTTTGTTTACCCATCATAAAGGTCAGGAAAACACCCTTTAACAAAAGACAAGTTAACAGGAAAAGTATATAACATTATTATTTAATGATTGTTTTACATGACACAGGAGACTTCAGGATGAAGACCTAAAGCCCCAGGGAAAACTATTGTCATGGTTAGATTAGAGGAGGAGTGGTCAACTGTGTGGAAATGTGATTAGGAAGAAAATCTATGACCAGCTAATAGACTGAGGGGGAACATAGCAGGGCCCCTCTGTTCAAATTCTTCTTGGCCTCTGTTTAGCTTTCCTCCCCCTTGGGTACAGAGTAAATTTTTTTTTTCTTAAATGGGAGCCTCAGATCTATGGTAAAACAAGATAGGTCAAGGAATTTCTTTATGGCCAAGTCTCACAAGGAAAGGTGGGGGAAAGTTGGAGTCATAATTCTAGTTTTTATGGCTGGCTTTGGGCAAGAGAGATTTCCGTTCTTATGGCACATCTTGGGGAAGAGCAATTCTCATTTCTAAGGCTTACCACTGGGGAAGCGAGAGAGAAGAAGAGGGCAGGAAGAGACAGAGACAGACTGTGCTTCTGATGCCTTCCCTTGGGAGTGTCGTTTTCTGAGTCCCAACAGGTAATATAGTAACCACTTCTGCTGATCTCTCTGTGCAATCTTCAAAATAATATTATGAAATAGAAATAATAGTGTATATTTTTATCCTGCTGTATTAGAGTCAACTGAAAACAAATTTATTACTTACAGTTGCACAGTTAGCCAGTGGCTGAGCTAAGGTATAGACCCAAGGTGGCTTGACTATCGAATCTGTTGTCTTAAAAATCATAGTGGACTATGATGGCTTGTGGCTATATGATATTTTTTGGATCAAGTTCTAGTATTTTTGTTGTACTTCATAAGTTCTTAATCTGAGCACTCTTACAGAAAAATAAGAATTTTCCAATTCCCTGCATTTTTAAAATTTTAAAATATGTATCACATTTTTCTCTTATGTGCAGGCTAATAGATTTCATTATATTCTTAAAAGTACATTTGATGGATTACTTCTATATTTTTAATTTCTATCATTGCTCCTTTTCCATTTTGAACTCCTATTCCAAGAGAGTAAAAGCATTGAGATGTTTTCTGTGATTCTTATTTCTCATATTTTCAGCAGTAAACATTTACATAGAAATTCTTGTTTACAGGACACTACACTATTTTCCAGAATGCAAGTAAGTTCATGAAATGATCTCTGACTCCACAGAGTTCACAGTCTAATTAAAAATGCCATCATCTTTATCTGTTTATATAAAGATATATATTATAAATATAGAGAGATATGTATATATATATATATATATAGAGAGAGAGAGAGAGAGAGAGAAAGAGGGGGGATAAAAACATAATTAGCCTAAAATAATGATGTAGCCTATAAGAAAGGCAATAAATGCCTTAAGAATTCAAGTATTGAATCAGTACGGGCTTCTGATTGGGAAAACATCTTGATCAGGATGCTTATGATTGGCTATTATATAAAAGAATAATGGGCCGGCGCTGCGGCTCAGTAGGCTAGTCCTCCGCCTTGCGGCGCAGGCACACCGGGTTCTAGTCCCGGTCAGGGCGCCGGATTCTGTCCCAGTTGCCCCTCTTCCAGGCCAGCTCTCTGCTGTGGCCAGGGAGTGCAGTAGAGGATGGCCCAAGTGCTTGGGCCCTGCACCCCATGGGAGACTAGGAGAAGTACCTGGCTCCTGCCTTCAGATAGGCGCGGTGCACTGGCCACAGCGTGCCGGCTGCGGCGGCCATTGGAGGGTGAACCAACGACAAAGGAAGTCCTTTCTCTCTGTCTCTCTCTCTCTCTCACTGTCCACTCTGCCTGTCAAAAAAAAAAAAAAAAAAAAAAAAAAAAAAAAAAAAAAAAAGAATAATGACCAGGAGAGAGAAAAAAGGCACTGCAGAAGAAGAAGACAATGCGTTCTATGTAAAGGAGGCATTTTTGCACAACTATCATTGAAGAATGTCTTGACATGTCCTTGTGGTAATGTGGTGAAGAGGAGTTCAATAAATTGAGTTAGGATCTAGGTTTTAAATGTCTTAACTTCTTAAAATTTAGAAAAATTCAAGATTTAGTGTTATAAGATTATGACCCAGATGTCCACACAGCCAAGGCTGGGCCAGGCCTGGAGTCAGGAGCCAGAAGCTTCATCTGGGTCTCCCATGTTGAAGGCAGGACCCCAACACTTGGACCATCATCTGCTGTTTTTCCTAGGCCATTAGCAGAGAGTTGGATTGGAAGTGGGGGCTATCAAACACAAACAGGTAACCCATGATGGGTGACTACATCACAGAAGGCAGCTTTACATGCTCTGCCACAAAGTCAGCCCCTGAAATTAATAGATTTTTAATATTTGGCAGGAATATCATCAATTTATTTATTTATTTATTTATTTATTTTTGACAGGCAGAGTGGACAGTGAGAGAGAGAGACAGAGAGAAAGTCTTCCTTTTCCGTTGGTTCACCCTCCAATGGCCACTGTGGCTGACGTGCTGCGGTCAGCGCACCGCACTGATCCAAAGCTGGAGCCAGGTGCTTCTCCTGGTCTCCCATGCAGGTGCAGGGCCCAAGGACTTGGGCCATCCTCTACTGCACTCCCTGGCCACAGCAGAGAGCTGGCCTGGAAGAGGGGCAACTGGGACAGAATCCGGCGCCCTGACCGGGACTAGAACCCGGTGTGCTGGCGCCACAAGGTGGAGGATTAGCCTATTGAGCCACGGCGCCAGCCTAAGAATATCATCAATTTAAAAAATGATGGAAGGAACCCTGATTTTTCTTATATTCATAGAAAAAAATCAACAATTCAATTTCTTGGGAATAAAATACTAATTTGATGAGCATTAAATTGAGGCTAAAATCTGAAAGATTATCGTGAACAAAGGACAATTCAAAACAAACTGAAAAAAGGCAGAGATTCAGAATTAAGTGTTTTGATTTTAAGGGTTTTGATCAAATTTTTGCCAGATTAATGAGAATGGAATGTGGCAGAGTAATTTATTCTCCCAGGTTCTGTTGTAGCACACGTTAAATGACTTGGCAAGAGTAGGGGATCCTTGGAATTTCTTCTGGTTCTAATATTCTAGGTACACAAAGTAAAACTGAAAGGATGATTTCTTAGATAATTAATTATTTAATTAATTCTACTTTGAAGTAAAGAGATCAGATAATCACTTCCAGGCCATGGAAAAGTGGTAATGTAATATAGACGTGTTGTTATGAAAAGCTCAGTTTTGATGTTTTTGGTTTCTTGCTCATATGTATAGGCATATTTCAAACAACTGTATAGTGTCATGGCATATTTTTCTTTTCTTTTCAGAACTGACCACAACAGTACACTGTTGAATAGCCAGAGTTGCTTTTATAGCCATTCTCTGGGTTTAATGAAGGTATCTAAAAAATTATTCATAAAGGTCAGATGTGTATCAAGACCAAAGTTGAATAACATCTTCTGCTGTCCTGATGTTTTATGGTCTGTACTCGCACCTATTTCCTTAGCGATCACCCTTTTCAGACAAAACACAAATGGGGAATTTCCTTATCAAGGATTAAATAAAACACAAAAATTGGCTTAGATGTTAAGACACCACTTGACAAGCCTGCATCCTGTACTGAAGAGTCTGGGTTCCAGTTCCAACTCCACTCCTGATTCTAGCTTCATGCTAATGTGTACCCTGAGAGGCAGCAACTGTTGGTTCAAGTAGTTAGGTCCTTGTCACCTGGGTGGGAAACCCAGCTCCAGTTCCCCTCTGCTGGCTTCAGCCTGGTACAGCCCCTGTTATTGTGGGCATTTGGGGAGTCAACCAGCGAATTGGAGTTTTTCTTTCTTTCTCTCTTTCTTTCTTTCTTTCTTTCTTTCTTTCTTTCTTTCTCTCTTCCTTCCTTCCTTCCTTCCTTCCTTCCTTCCTTCCTTCCTCCCTCCCTCCCTCCCTCCCTTCCTCCCTTCCTCCCTTTCCCTTTCCTTTTCTTTTTCTCTTTCTCTCTCTGCCTCTCAAATATCTAAATAAAAATTCTAATATATTATTAATGTAAGTTTTTGGGGGTAGATGTCTGGAGATAAGCAATAATTCCAATTAAAATAACTTCACATTTTTCCCCCAATCTATGTTAAGTGATTGGAGCAAACCTACACTTCCCCTCAATTTTATTCTGTTGATAATAAGACATTTAATTCAATGGATGGAGAATCATACCATATAAATTGCTCAGAGACTAGTGTACTATTTATAATCTATATTGTAATAGCATGAATTTCTTGTCTGTATATCCAGAACTATTAAAGAAATACACAATACATTCAAAACCTAAAATGATTAACATTAATACAATTACCCTCTTCTTTTGCTCAGAGTATATGAGCCGTGGTATGACATGTATGTTACTTATACATTGTTTTCCCTACTTCTTTCTGGATGATTCTCTGCTTTTAAATGGTATCTAATGCTTTAAAACCACTGCATATCCTAGTCTGATTACAGATTAAGTTATTTTAGTAAAAGAAAGAATGTGACCACAAGTTATGGCTGGTGATAATACATCACTCATTGAATTACTTACATAATATTTAAATAGGAGTAGGCATTTGGTGTAGCAGTTAAAGATGTTCTTTGGGATACCCTCATCCCATATCATAGTGGCTGGGTCCAAGTCAGTTCTGGTCCCAGTTACAGATCCCTGCTAGCGCACACCCTGTGAGGCAACAAGCTATGGCTCAAGAGGTTGAGCCTCTACATGGGAGACCCAGACTGAGATCTCAGCCTCCTGCAGGAGGAAATGGAAAATTGGTGTTCCTTTCTCTTCCTCTCTTCAGCCTCTTTCCCTGCCTTCCAAATAAATAAAATATTAAATATATTTCTACATACACAGTTTATAGAGTTTAAATGAAACATGAAGGGGCAAGGAAATCATTCTGGCAGGGTAAAAGGTGTACACTGTGAAAAGTTTGGGGACAGATGAGTGCTCACACATCTACACATCAACAAAATATGAGTAATATGAGTGGACAATGGAAAACCTGACAAAAGCACACAGAGCAATCAACAAGAAAGTCAACTACACTGACTCAAGGCTATAGTTGTTACCTTTCCAATTGCAATTTCAGTTCAATGCTTTCAACACTCTTAATTTGATATATAATGGGTATGATGATGTGTCAAGCTTTTGTATAAAACTAACGTTGTGATATGTCATATTCCTCATATATTTGAAAAGCATTAATTATGACCTAGGTACCACCCTATTTATCAGGGAGATAGCACAGAAAGTAAACCAGACCTCCTTGATTAAGTAATATGTATTCTATCATGTTAAGGCAACTTATTAAAGCATAATGAGGGTATACAAACTACAGAGTTCTGTGGAGAAAGCTACAAGGCTAGGGTTTAGAAATAGCTGACAGTCACATTTCCCAGGGTAATGTGAGAATTGTAGAGCAGTTCACAGCAGAGAATATAGTCGCTGAAAATAAACTTTCAAATATTAAAAAAGAGCAAGAAAGTGCAGATGGAAGTATTCTCTCTGTATCCACTAAAATCTTAACATAAAAGGGTTGCCACATACTTTGTACCATGCAGCTTCTAAATTTGATATTTTTAATAAGATGAGGACAGAAATTGTTTTTCAAGTTTCACTATTTAGAACTTGGTACATTATCCTAATGGAACGATGTTAAAATGGAATCTTCTTTCAAGAAAAACAAATCCCATAGTTCAGCTGCTTTGTAAGTTAATGTCTTCAGTCAGTGAATGATTAGAGGCATTAACTCACTAGTGACCGAGGAGTTCTGCACTGACTAAACTCACAGTATGGATTATTTTTGGTGCATTAGGCAGGAGGATTTACAGAATCATCTGAGAACAATGTGTTCCCTATACCATTGTTTTAGTTTTTTAGAGTTTACACACACACACACACACACACACACATGCACACTGCATATACAGTGTTGGTCACTTAAGACTATAATGGAGCTAGAAATCCCTATGGCCTGGCTACACTTTAGTTGTGACAACATTGTCCTGCAATCCATTGTTCACATGTTTGTGATGATGTTGCTGTACAGAAGTCTGTTACTGTCAGTCTTATAGAAGTATAGCGATAGAATTATAGATGTGCATAATACATGATAATAAGCAACTATGCTATGGTTTAGGAATTTAGTATACTATGCTTTGTATTAATATGTTCAAGTATATTCCTACCACTTACTAAGTCTCCAGTAAAACATTTTGCTGTATTATGACGGAAGCAGCCTTGCATAGCTATCTCACGTTCACCATTTTTACTTATCTTCATTGCATCATTTTCTTTTGCATTTGATTTGATCTTATGTTGTTTGGCTCAATAAGGCCCTGGGAGAAGAGGGGGCGGCGCCGTGACTAACTTGGTTAATCCTCTGCCTGCGGCGCCGGCACCCCGGGTTCTAGACCCAGTTGCTCCTCTTCCAGTCCAGCTCTCTGCTGTGGCCCCGGAGGGCAGTGGAGGATGGCCCAAGTGCTTGGGCCCCTGCACCCTCATGGGAGACCAGTAGGAAGCACCTGGCTCCTGACTTCAGATCAGCACAGCACAGCCATTTGGGGAGTGAACCAGTGGAGGGAAGACCTTTCTCTCTGTCTCTCTCTCTCTGTAACTCTGCCTGTCAAATAAAAAAATGGCCCTAGGAACTATAAGTTATATTAATATAAATATATCATATAGCCTAGGTGTATAGTAGAATACACTATCTATATCTTATGAGCATATTCTAGGATGTTGGCATAATGATGTAATTGAAGAATATATCCCTGCAATTGATATATATGTGTGTATATATATATATATATATCATATACATATAAATGATCAATTTTGGTTGAGGAGCTCGTTCATTTCATTGTGATTAGATCATTTATGTTAAACTTTAGTAAGGTTAACTGCACTTTGATTTAAGCTGCATTTCCAAAGAACCTTAAAAGGAACAATGCACCATATTAACTTTTTCTTAGAAAAATTCTTCATGTCTTTAATTACCATCCTGGTAACACTGCACTTCTTTCAGTACATAGAAGGGTGGTAAATTTGTGGTAAATCTGAAGTTTCAAAATGACTAGTTTCTGCAGCATATGCACTTAAAATTTAATTTGCTTCCTTAAACTGTTACATTCTTGGAGAACAGCTTTTATGTTATTTTCATTCTTCTGAACAATAAATTGCCATGTCCATTACTAAGTAGTGGCAAGAACCGAAAAATTCAGAAAGTATTAGAAAATTTAGAACAAGTGCTTTCCACTCCAGAATAAGTAACAGGCCCATAAGGAAGCTTGGGTTGTAATGGATTATTCAGAACATTTAGAATCTCCAGGACAAAGAGCTCTCCCAATGGTCATCATCAAGAATGAAATACTAAGAAATATCAGAGGGTCTCTAGAAAAAAAATCACTGGATTAATGTACATTCATGAAGCAGGGACAGTTTGACAAATTTTACTGTCATATAGGAAATATAGATTCAAATTCTGTGTTTAAGCATGTTTATCAACACTTCTCAACTTCTATGTTCTGTTTAAGAAATTCCATTTATTTTAAATCATAATTATTCTGTTTCTCAGATCGAATTTTTAAATTGCCTCAGTAGAAGACGTTAAGGCATATTAATCAAAGAAATTAAGAAAAAGAAAACTACAAAAAAAAAAAAAAAAGGCAAGCAATTCTGGCTTCATTCCTGACAAGATGAACATAAAAAGCTGGCTACTTTCCCAAGGCTTAACCTTGGAGATACCACAAAAACAGGAGGGAAGCTGACAGATTTCAGAACGTGAAAGTCTCGAGAGAGGCAAAAGCTGGAAGATCCCTGCTGCCAGGTTAGAAGAGAGCCTGAGGCACAAATGGAGAACAGAAGAAGAATATTCATCCTTTTTCTCTTTCTCTAAATGTTGATGATGTCTCTGCTCATGTATCACCACTTCAAAAATACACAAAATAAAAATAAACAAAAACAACAACAAAAGATTAACTACCAAATTAGAGGAGAGAAAGAGTTGTGGGATTGCCAAATTAGGTATGCTGATGGGCAAACAAGAAATGGTAGGGTTAGAGTGTTCAGCCTCAAATATTTCATTCCTGTCCATAATTCCTTCTGCCCTTAGTTGTCAAGGTGATTTGAACCCAGATATACAATTCTGGATGTCAGAGTGCCTAGGGACATACTGGAAATCTGCTGGTTGAGCATGTGTTGAATGCAGGAAAATGGTTTGATGGCTTGAGTTGATGATCTCAGATTGTGATGAAAGAGAACCTCCACATTGAGGCAACCACCACCCATCCCACTTCCTAAAATCACATTAGGATATATAATTTGGAATATGGATGATGCTTTTATTCTGGACTACACATTTCTAACCAATGCAGCTGCTATCCCTAAAGGACTATGGACTCACAGGATAATATCATCAGTTTGCAGAATCTAAAGCATAAATCAGTCAATAAATAAGTAATGCTAAAAGAAAAGGAGAAGGAATAGGACAAATGCCAAATCAAGTGATCATATTTCCATCAAATCAAAATAGATTATATATATATATCAAATAGATCCATAAGAATAATAAAATATGAATCAGAGATAAGCTATCATAAGAATTGACTAAATTAATATATGCAATATATGAAAATTTTAGAAGATTTCTAGCGAAAAGATAAGATGGGTGATAATGTAATACTGAATGCTAAGCCAAGATCTTTGTACTGGTGAGTTTTGGAAACTTTTGAGGAAGAGATAATCCCATTCCCTTACATATTATGCCAGAAAGAAGTTGTATTAGTCAGGGTTCTCCAGGGAAGCAGATCCAATATGATCTACATAAATGTACAAATTTATGACAAGAAGTTGTTTAATGCAAATATGGTGGCAGGCATGTCCAAAATCTGCAGTGCAAACTAGAGACCCAGAAAAGCAGATGATACAGGTGATATGCAAAGTAAGTTGGGATAATTCTCTTTTGTGTGAGAGCTGGCTTCATGGGATATGTTTTTTGATTTGTTCTGTTCAAGCTTTCAACAAGTTGGTGAAAACTCAAATACAGCATAACAAACAATCTGCTTTACCTGAAATCCACCGTTAAATGTTAATTTCATTCCAAAATACCATCCAAAGGCAGACATTTGATACAGAGTTTAAGACATGCTTGTGACACCCACGCGTGGTATAGGAGTGCCTGAGTATAGTACCCAGTTCAGCTTCCTATTCCAGCTTTCTGCTAATGTAGACTCCATGGCAGCTATCAAAGCCCAAGTACTTGAGGTCCCTGGTACCTATGTGGAGTTTCCAGTGTTTGACTTCAGCCTGTCTTGGCTTTGGCTATTGAAGCATTTGGGAGTGAACTAGCAGATGGGTATGCTGTTCTCTTTCTCTCCCTCCATGCCATTCAATAATTTTTTTTTTGACAGGCAGAGTGGACAGTGAGAGAGAGAGAGAGACAGAGAGAAAGGTCTTCCTTTGCCGTTGGTTCACCCTCCAATGGCCGCCGCGGCTGGCGCGCTGCGGCCGGCGCACCACACTGATCCAATGGCAGGAGCCAGGTACTTCTCCTGGTCTCCCATGGGGTGCAGGGCCCAAGCACTTGGGCCATCCTCCACTGCACTCCCTGGCCACAGCAGAGAGCTGGCCTGGAAGAGGGGCAACCGGGAAAGAATCCGGCGCCCCAACCGGGACTAGAACCCGGTGTGCCGGCGCCACAAGGCGGAGGATTAGCCTAGTGAGCCACGGCGCCGGCCGCCATTCAATAAATTTTGTAATTAGACATACCCTCCAAATTGATGTACAGGATTAACCTTCACAACAGAAAAAGATCATAATTGAAAATATAATTTAAAACACATTTGCAATCAAATTTCTAAATGATGAGGAGACTATGTCACATGCAAAGTATATTTTTTTCCACACTGGGAAAGGATATGCCAAGAATCTAACCCATACTTTCACATAAGGGTTAGATTGCAGGTGCTTTTTGACACCTACACATGGAAACCATTTTAACATTTTCTTTTTGCAATAATTAGAAACTGCCAATAAGCTGAATATTTTTTCTTCTTGAAAATTTTGATATAAAAAGAGATCTCCCTTCACATGATTAATAAGCTACTCAAAGATCTTTCCTCAGTTTTAATTTGATTTGAATTAACTCTGTGTAAATGGAGATAAATATACTTCTTACTTGATATTTTCTTTAAAAATGTTTACACAATATTTGAGTCTAAAGGGCTATTAAAATTTATCAAGTACCAGTATTTTTTAACCCAAGTCTAATTAGCTTTACAAATTATAGAAATATAGTATACAAATCAAGAAATGCACTAAAATGTATAGGTCAATGAGTTTGGCATCTGATCATCCTCATAACTAACACCCAATGTACTACTCTGATTTTCCCCAATATTCCTCCCTCTCCATTTCTTTTTTTTACTGTATGAGACTGGAGTATGTTATTTACAATGTATTATTTAGCAAAGCACTATTTATAAACTTTATATCAAATGATCTGACATTTATACAATTTTTATCCTCTCTATATTAATCACTACAAATAAGAGAAGAAGCATGTGACATTTTTCTTCAGGGGTCTTGTTTATTACACTTAACATAATGGTCTCCAGTTGCACCCATTTTGTTGCAAATATCAATTCCATCCTTTTTTATTGCTAATATTATATGTTGTATGTATGCCATATTTTCTTTATCCAGTCATCAATTGATGGACATAGATGGTAATTCCATATCTTAGTTATTGTAAATTGAGTTTCTATAAACACGGGGATACAGATAACTCTTTCATATGTTGCTTTCATTTCTTTTGCATATATTCCCAAAAGTGTGACAACTGGGTTATATGATGGATCTATTTTTAGTTCTCTCAAAAATCTCTATACAATCTTCCATAATGGTTTTACTATTTCATATTTCCACCAACAGTATATTAGGGTAATTTTTTTCTCTACATCTTCACCAGCATTTTTTATTTTTTGATTTTGGGGTGATACCCATCCTAATTGGGGTAATGTATGTTTTTTATTGGATTTCCCTGATGGTTAATGATCCTAAGCATTTTTTCATATGTCTGTTGGCCATTTGTATTTTCTCCTTTGAAAAGTACTTGTTCATGTCCTTTTCCCATTTTTTAACTGGGTTGTTTGTCTTGTTTCTGAGTTTATTGAGGTCTCCATATATTCTAGATATAAATCCTTTATCACTTGCATAGTTTGCATATATTTATTCCAATTTTGTTGGTTTCTTCTTTTTGTTGATTATTTCCTATGCTGTGCAGAAGCTTCTTAACTTGATGCAATATCATTTGTCCATTTTTACTTTTGTTACCTGTGTTTCTGGGGTCTCATCTAAGAAGTCCTCCCTTAAGCCAATGCATTGTAGAATTTCTCTGTTTTCCTCAAGTAATTTTATGGCTTCAGGTCTTTAGATTTTTATGCGATGTAAGATAGGAGTCTTTTTTCAAGCTTCTGCATGTAGAAATCCCATTTTCCCTTCATCATTTGCTAAAGAGACCTATCCTTTCTCCATGGAGTGATTTTAGGTCATTCATCAAAAATTAGTTGATTTTAGATGTGTGTGTTAACTTCTAGGGTTTCTATTCTGCTCCATTGGTCTACCTGTCTATTTTTGTGCCAGTATCAAGCTCTTTTGAATATAACAGCCTTGTAGTATGTCTTAAATCTGGTACTTGCTGCTTCTGGCTTTGTTTTTTCTGTTTGAGATTGTTTGGCTATGTAGAATTTTTATGTTTCCATATGAATTTTGGATTGTTTTTCTAGCTCTGTGAAGAATGTCCTGGGTATTTTGATTGGGATCAATTGTATTTATAAATAGCTTTGGGAAGTATGAACAATTTGATATTAATTCTTCCAGTCTATGAACATGGAAGATTTTTCCATTTTTTGTACCTTCTATCATTAATATTTTATAATTTTATTGTAGAAATATTTCACAACCTTGGTTATCCCTAAAAAACTAACATTATTTAATGCCATGAAATACAGTAATATAATGTGCTGCAAAAATTGTCTAAGGAGAAAAGTCACGTGCCTTTCCCAAGTGCAACAGAATTCAACAAATTATGCTGTTTATGGTTAAAACATATCATATCAGCCAAAATTGAGCAACTCATCTTGTTGAGGTTTTCTACCAAAGTATATGTGTGTGTGTGTTTGTGTGTGTGTCATATAAACTAGAAGCCTAATAGTTAAGTTGAAAAAGATTGCTCAAGATTTATTACCTCTAATAGAAAAAAAGATTTAAATTATTATCCATCATTCTCATTATATCCAGGAAACTGTAGCCAAAGTAACAAATTAGAAGAAATAAGAAACAGAAGCATAAGATCCAAAATAGAGTTGATTGCTTTTGCTTATAAAAGATACTAATGATTACATATATAGTCCCTAAATTCATCATATGTTATTCAACAATAATTTTAAAAAATCGGCAGTCTGAGAATTTTATTTCTTGTATATCCATGATTTCACATCAGACAAACTGTCTCTGACAACTAAAAGTAGCAGGCAATAAATAAAAAAATTCTACTAGACAGCATTGTGAGTGACTATAGATATTGAAAGAAAGGAGGGGTCTAAATATTTTGAAGAAGGAAATTACCCTGAGTCAGTCTCCCATGCCTGAAGCTTTTAGTCTAGGGAGAGGTTTTACAGTTCCAATATAAAATGTATTGATTTATTGGACCACATATTTATTGTGGAAACCAGAACATCTTGAAACTGAAGTGGTAACACCCAAGAAAAAAGAGAGTCTGAAAGGGAAAACCTCAATTCTTTGATGTAAATTTTTGTGAAACTTTGGTTAAGACATGAACTAGAAGTTCATATGGAAGATTCCACACAATTCAGGCAAGCTTAAACAGACCCCACCCCCCATATGCACACAACCACTCACTCACACATACATATACACACACAGTTTGGAGGAATTTTTAACATAGGGTCATAGTGTGTGCAATTTATCCACATTATCTACTTTTGAAGAAAAAGCAATAAAAAAGATATACTCATCAGAAGAACACAATAAAATTTAGAGTTTCTAAAATATATTGTAGATAATGTACAGAATGTAATTTAAAATTTCTCAACATATGCAAAATGAGAACATAACTATTCATAAGAGAAAGGCAATCCATGAATTCAGACCCTAAGATGAGTCAGATGTTGGAACTAATAGATAAGAGTTTTACAGTAAATAGTGTAATTATGCACAATGAAGTGTGGAAAAATATGATCATAATAAATAAAAACTAGCAAAAACCTCAACAGAGAAATGGAAAATATAAAAAAGAACTAAATGGAAGTCCTAGAAATACCAATTTTCTATACAATCTTCCAGATAATAGAGACCAAGAGAAATTAGTTTCTATGAAATCAGTGTTAGACCAAACTAATTAAAGTCCTTATACATTTAATGAAAGGAACATTATAGAACATTAATGAAACTACATGTAATGAATGGAACATTATAGAACCAACATATCTCATATACCCATTTGCAAAACTAACAACAAAATATTATAAAATTGAATCCAGTTTCAGCTTTGCAACAATACTCCCCCCAGAACTCAAAGACTTTGGTTTTCCGGAAGCTGCCCGGCGGGTCACAGGAATAATGCTGTCGCATCACCAGTCGGCTTCGTTTATGGTCGGAACTACGATGGTATCTGATCATCTTCGAACCTCCAACTTTCATTCTTGACTAATGAAAACATTCTTGGCAAATGCTTTTGCTCTGGTCCGTATTGCGCTGGTCCAAAAATTTCACCTCTAGCGGCACAATACGAATGCCCCGGCCGTCCCTCTTAATCATGGCCTCAGTTCCGAAAACCAACAAAATAGAACCACGGTCCTATTCCATTATTCCTAAAAAAAAAAAAAAAAAAAAAAAAAAGAAAAAAAAAACTGAATCCACAAAATGTACAAAAATAATTATTTGACATATTGAAGTGGGATGGATCCCACTAATAATGAGTGTTTCAACGTTTAACAACCACATGATTCAATGCATCATATCAATCGACTGAAAAGAAAACTCATGTTAATAATATTTGAATCCCATATTGAAACACTGATTTGAGCCTCAGCTGCTTGGCATCTGAAAAAATTCACTAATGTACTTGGGAAGGCTCACATCAGCAACCTGCCTGGCCCAGTTCAAGCTGTTGTGACCAACGAGAGACACCTGCTGAGAGAGTTGCAAGTGCTGTGGCAGGCTACCCTGGGAAAGCTGCAGGCATCAGCATGGAGTCTCACAGAACAGCTTTTGGGGCAAAGTTCAAAAGACCCTTGAGGCTTGGAGACAGTTACCTGGATTTCTAAGGGTGTTGTGGACAAACTAGCACTCATAAAGATTGGTCGTGGAGCAATGTCACTTCAAAGAACCTCTACTAAGCCAATACTTAGTGGAAAGGTAGGGTTGGAGATGCTGCAGAGAGCCCTCACCAGGGCAATACCTAGTGGAGCTGCAGAAATGGGATGTCCAACTGTGAGAACTAAAGCACTGGCTGTGACAAGCAAAGCTGCAGGGCCAAGGATGCCCAAGTTGTAGGAACCCAACACCACCACAGTGTGCTCAGGATTCCAGACGTGGAATTTTCGAATGTCATATTTGAATGAGTTTGTGGAGTCAGGGCAGAATGTTATGGAATGAACAGAACTTAATTTTCCAAACTTATGGTGATGCTTAACCTCTAAAGTTTTTTGTTAAGAGCTAGCAAGGGGGCTGGTGCTGTGGCTTAGTAGGCTAAGCCTCTGACTGTGGCACCACTATCCCTATGGGCACTGGTTCATGTCCTGGCTGCTCCTTTTCTGTTCCAGCTCTCTGCTTATGGCTTGGGAAAGCAGTGGAAGATGGACCAAGTTCTTAAGCCCCTACACCCATGTGGGAGATCTGGAAGAAGCTCCTGTCTTCTGGCTTCTGGCTTCAGATCAGCCCAGCTCATGCCCTTGCAGCTATTTAGGGAGTCAACACTCAATAGAACTTTCTCTTTGTTTCTCCCTCTCTCTGTAACTCTGCCTCTCAAATATATATTAAAAAAATTTAATAGGGATAAGGGTAGAGACTTGATCTAACTATGTTGTATGGGAGGTTCATGTCATGGGAGTCTTCACATCACTGGATCTTGCCCTCAGAAGGTAGTTACTTATGATAAGGTTAATTATTAGGTTAAGCCTAGTTTCTCCTTCTGCTTCCTGGTTCGCCATTTGATGGTTACTCTGCATGCACTCTACCAGAGCCAACTTCTACCAGATGCAAGAGCAATGGAGCCACCTGATCCTGAACAGTGAACCTCCAAAGTGTAAGGCAACATGAACCTTTTCCTTCCCATAAGACTCCTCCTGGGCATTTTAATTAAAGTAATGAAAGCTAACTAATCTAGTAAGGAATGGATGTGATTCCTCTTGATTCTAGAACTCTGTAATAGTGATGCCCCCTGCCTTGCTACAATTCATAACAGTTTTATAATTTATTTATAATAAAAGCATTCCCCGTGTTTAATACTTTACATATACAATATTGTCTCTTTATGTACATAACAGTTTGTGAGCTAAGTACACATATTATCCCTTTACATGTAAGAACACACAGAGAATTAGTTTGAGAAAATAGGTCTCTCCTCTTTCTGTCTCCCTGTCTCTGTCTCTCTATAAGTATTTTTACATTATATTCTCTACTGTATTTAATAGCTCCTGTTAGTTGCTAGGAAATATATAATTAAAAATAAAATCTTTGTCATCCAAGAAAACAGTGAAACTCCTACAAAAAGCTATCTGAGAAAGAAAATAGTTTTATTATTCTATATCAAACCTGAATTAGAGGTACATCATAGATAATCCATTAGAGAGACTGCAAAAACAGAAATTTCACTCTGTTATTACTAAGCAGATACTACCCATTGCCTGTCTGTTTTCAAAATAAATAATTATTCTTCGAGTAAAAAAGATTTGATAGTAATATTTTTCATGCATGGTTTATCCTAGATTCACATGGTATTTAGGGTAGTCATTTGCGTTAATTGGCTTTAAGGAAAAATAAACTCATATTATGACAGAAGGCCATTTTTTTCAATTTGGAGCAAGGTATTCGCTGAAGTTAGGCTCCTATCCTCTTATAGAAAGGGGTGGGTAGTGCTGGGTAGGGATGCTATCTCTTTGAGAATTACATTTTAAAGAGATGATTCATTGGTTCTTGAGAAAGACATTCCTTGTGTGTTAAAGCCAGCAAGAGTCCTATTTTGCTCTTCAAAAGATTACACATATTTCAAAGAGACAGAGAAAGAACTTAGAATTACTAGTTTTCTAAAGAAAAATTTCTCAGAAAGAAATGAGAGGAGACTTTTTCCCTTTTGGTACTAGGAATTTTCTTTTCCTTTTTAAAATTTGAATATACCTTTATATAGTCTACAGCTTGTAGAGTACAAGTTACTATATATTATATACTCTCCACAGATTAATTCATATAATCTAAATTAATGTGCATCTAGACACAAGTGAACTGCACCTTTGAGGGAGTCAGGGTAGATATGCATTACTTAATTTGTTTTGATGGATTTTATTAAGAATTACAGGAGACTAAAATTAGAGAGAGCTGAGAGATTTCTACCCTCTAAGTACTAAAGCATGTAAAAAGCTACTACAGTGACGTAATTTCCTAAAATTGGAGGTGTGGTGGTAGATTAGAACATATTTTTAAAATAAAAAAAAAATCTGGGTGTGGGAGACGAGAGGCATAAACTAAAGAAGAAAAACATTACACAGTGAGTGTATTCAAAGGCTGAACAACAGTAGTGAGAAATTAGAATGAGTGTTTCTAAACAAGGTTTAAAAATGTGTGTTGGTGAAGAACAGAAAATTCGTAAGGATGGAGAGAAAAACTGGAAAAAACTCTTTAGAAAGTAGTAGCTTCTTTGTCATTTTTAAAATGACTTAAAATAAATCACAGTAATTAGGATACCTTGTTGGTACCAGATTCCTAGGAAATTTATTTTATTTTACGTATTGATTGATTTTTAAAGATTTATTTATTTATTTGAGAAGCAGATTTACAGAGAGGCAGAGGCAGAGACAGAGAGAGAGAGAGAGAGAGAGAGAGAATGAGAGAGAAAGAGAGAGAGATAGGTCTTCCATCCACATGTTCACTCCCCATATGGCCACAATGGCCGGAGCTGTGTCAATCCAAAACCAAGAGCCAGGGACTTCTTTGCAGTCTCCCATGTGGGTGCAGGAGCCCAAGGACTTAGGCCATCTTCTGCAACTTTCCCAGGCCATAGCAGAAAGCTGGATCAAAAGTGGAGCAGCTGGGACTCAAACTGGTGCCCATATGGGGTACCAGCACTGCAGATGGCAGCTTTAACAGCTGTGCCACAGCACTGGCCCCAGAAATTTATTTTAAATTTTATTTATTTATTTATTTTAAATTTATTATCCAGAAGATGGGTGAGTTTTGAAGATGAATAACAAATGCATTCAAGGATACATTTTATAAATAACAAGGTGCAGTAAGCATATAGCCATAATACTCTTTTTCATATCAGCTTTTTTTTAATATTTATTTTATTTATTTGAAAGACAGAGATACAGAGAAAGGTAGAGACAGATACAGAGGTCTTCCATCCACTGGTTCACTCCTCAAATGGCCACAATGGCCAGAGCTGCACCAGTTAAAAGCCAGGAGCCAGGAGCTTCTCCCCGTGTTCTCACGTGGGTGCAGGTGCCCAAGGATTTGGACCATCTTCTACTGCTTTCCCAGGCCATAGCAGAGAGCTGGTTCAGAAGAGGAGCAGCCAGGACTAGAACTGGCGCCCATATGGGATGCTGGTGCTTCAGGCCAGGGCTTTAACCCCCTGCGCCACAGCACTGGCCCCCATAGCAACTTTTAAAAATGGAATATTGTTAGTCTTTGAAAAACCATCTACTTGCCTATTTCATGCTCCTGAACTTATTTCTAGTTCCTTTCAGATAGATAACTTATTATATAAGAAAGTGGAAACATGGATGAGACATGAGCATATATGCTTTGGAGAATATTTGGATGGTACCATCCAAGTGTTTAAACATTTATTCTATGGTTTGATGGGATTAGTTACAAACTAAATCATGTTGGTAAGTGAAAATGTGATGGGACTTTTTTTCTTTTAGTTGGTAGTTTCTCACGGGAGGGAAGTTGTGGGGTTCTCGTCTTTACACAAGAAAGAATTCAGGCGTGAGACAGAGAGCAAAGTAATAAGGTTTTATTGTGGATAGGGCATCCATCAGAATGGAACGTATGGAGAGAGAGTACCCAGTCACTTGGACTGGGGGAAAGCAAGGTTGCATGGTTGAATGCTCTGCCCTCCGCCCAGTGCCAGCAAACCTGGGGAGGAATTTGCTAATTGCTCTTAACAAACCCTTTGTTCTGGTGGAAAGGGGGGAGGGTGTAAAGAAACTCCCCTAAAAACCTGGAGTCTAAACAAAACTGCCCTCTAAGCTCTCTGCTGAGCAACCACCTGGCCTGCAGAGCAGAGTGACGTCCCCCAGAGCATCTCTGAGGGTCTTCCGGGACTCTGTTATCAAGCAGGTAACCCACTTGGTCCTGAGGAGAGATAATTCTCCTGGGAGCTTTCCTTGGGGGAAGGGCTGGGACCACCTGGAAGGTTACCAGGGTCTGGGCAGGACTTTGCAGAGCAGAGCTGGACTGCCATAGATGTCAGCAATGCAGATGCTGGACTCCTGCAGATGTCAGTTTCCTCAGGCCCTTTCCACACACACACATAGGCTAATTTCTAACTTCCTACCTAAAAGTTTGAAAGTTAAAGTTTTCTATGGTTTAATACTCCTAATGATATATAACTCTAACCGAAAAATAAAGCTGAAGAAATTTTTTTTATAACTTGGCTTCTATAGAAGCTGAGGAAAACTGGGGAAAAAAAGACAGATCAAGAGCAGGAACACAAGCTGCAGTGAGTGTTATTTATTTATCTATTTTTGGTTCAGATTATGGCTAAGGAGGTTTTTTGCAGCCTCAATTGATTTAGGGAGAAAAAGCACTAATGATTATAGGCTATGATGGTAAGAGAAAAGCCTAACACATTGAGGGAGTCTCATATTTTCCGAGACTGCATGACAAATGCTGTAATGAGTAAGTCAAATAAAAGTATTTTAGCCATCTTTTATGTTTCAATTTTAGTATTAATAATTCAAGTCCAAATATATGTATTACCCCTACTATTTATTATATTTTTATTAAAATAGTAATCTAAATAGATTATAAGTGACAATAGATATGAGATAGCTTTTCAAAATAGGAAGTGAAAGATAAGAGTTCACCCACATAACCATCAAATGAAGCAGTCATTATTGCTAAAAGGTAAAAAAGAAAAATTGACCATAGTATTGAACCTTTTTTAATTAGTCCAAAACAGTTTCCCTGAATGTTTGGTTTACAAATATTTAACAAATATTTTTACAATACATTTAACAAATAATATATGGCAAAGTCATAAGATAGAAAATACAGCAATACAAAAAAATTAACACAGAACTCAAAGCAATAAAAGAATTAAAAAGAATATAGGATTAAAGAGTATAGCATTATCTTTGTGTGCTGTTTTAAACCAAGCAAGATGTTTAACCTAAAACAGTATCAATAAAATCCATCTTCTCCAGGGTAGGATGATAAAACAGATCAAGAAATGTTTGTAAAGATAAGATTGGTCTTAAAAAGACTAGCACAGTGCCCGAGGGGATTTCTCTCACTCTAGCGCTGACCAGCATACAAATGGTTCAACTAGCTAAGAAGATGGGGGAGTTTCACATCCAGAGAATGAATTGTTTCCATGCAGAAATCTGTATATGAGCAAAAAAAGAGGGCTTTAGGAAATGAGCCAATGATATTCCAAACAGCTTTAGCCTTAGTGAGAAAAACAGACATATGTTACCCTTTCCATGGCCTGAAGTATGAGGAGTCTATAGTGCCCCTACACATTCTTTCATTGCAAATATATTTGAAAAGCAATTTATAAATGCTAACCTTCTGAGTTCAAATATTTCATGTAAATTCCTCAGGATTTGAAACTCCCTTAATGTGTTAGGCTTTTCTCTTATCATCATAGTCTTTGAGACATTAGTGTTTTTTCTCCCTAAATCAATAAATCAACTCATTTTCTGAGACTGCATGGCAAATGCTGTAATGAGTAAGTAAAATAAAAGTATTTCAGCAATTTTTTATGTTTCAATTTTAATATTGATGATATTGTACCCTACTCATATGAACTTGAGTTAAATACAGGCCGTTATAATATCTGGTCTATTCTTGTACTCTGAATTTCCATTTTTGGATTTTATAACGAAAATGTACTAGAAAAGGAAAAAAAACTCAAATTAGAATTTGGTTATATTTCTTAATCACAAATAAGAAGTTCTTTAAGAGTTATATATGCTTAATGTCTATATTTCTCACACCTTCTTGAAGTTATGTGTGCCTTTATGAAATGCTTTGGCCAATGAGAAATAGGCTGATGTTATTAGGATGGGAGTGTAAGCCATTACTGTGCTTTTTCTCACATTTCGAGAAATTCAGTTCCTGACTGATAAAACACAATACTGTACAGGTTGGCAGAATAGGGTCCATGGGCCACATCTGGCCAAGTGTCTAATAAATCAAGTTACACAGAGCAGAATTCCATCCATTCTGTAGGTGTCTGTGCTGCTTTCATGCTACAGTCATGTAGCTGAGTAGTTGTAACAGAAACCATAAGGCCACAGAGCCACAATCATTGTCTTCCCTTTGGTCTGCAAGATGCTTTCTGACCCCAGCTCTAGAGAAATTTTCACACAAACATCAGAAGAAATATTTAGAGGTGACCAAGTGTTCACAACTGCCACTTCTTGCCCTCTTCCTTGGACTGAACTCCAGGCAGGCTTTTCCCCTGATTTGGACAGGTCTCCCTTTTTGCAGGCTCACTGCAACTATCATGAAAAGACTGGATTCACTTTCCGAGAGAGAGAACATTTATTATTAACTACAGGCATATGGGAGGAAGGGGCAAGTCATGTTAAGGCCCAAATCAATCTCTCCTTACTGAAAAAGGTTGGGGATTTATGGAGGTAGGGCAGTTGAGCTGAACTGGGTGAAACAGTATAACAGACCTGACAGGTACCGGGAAAGGAGTGGGGAAAATCCTCTGAGCAGGAGCCTTAACAAATCACGTCTTTATATACAATCTTCAAAGATGCTACTAAAACACCCTTGGAGAAGTCACTTAATATGATAATGCACCTCACTTAACATGATAATGAACCTGAGCATAACTCTTCCCTCCCTCTGAGCTGGTCTGAGCAGGCTCCAATTATAGATTGACTTCAGCTGGTCCTGTTCTGTTTTGTCAGGAGAGAGCTCCCCAGATTTCTTTCCTAGCTACAAAGGGACTGTTGTGGGATTGCGCATTACTGCACAACAGGTAGACAAAAAACTATGACAGGCTGTTAGTTTGTTAGGCAGCCAGGGGAAGCTTGCTTTTCAGCTGGAGAGGGGGCTCCTTTGTTGTCCAAGGATTCACTTCCTACTGGCCCCTGAACTCTGTGGAAGTCTGAGTAAGCAACAAAATGTGTAGCAATGCTAATCCCACCATTGGACCTGAAGCTGGAGTAAGTACCAAGTGGAATAGACCTGTCTCTCATCTTTAGCTTCTCCTGAACATCAGCTGGCTACAGAAAGACCCTTTCATGTCACTGTTACTCTTGGAAGTAGAACGTAGAACTTGCTCTTTAAAAATTCTGCTGAACTCCACTTGTCCCTCTGAACACCTTAAGCAAAAAAAAGCCTTTGCTATTTGATTTTTATATGCTCAAATTTTTCAAATGGGGGCCTTCTCTCTATTGTAATCTTTTCTTCTAATTAAAGCCTCTCCTTGAGTTCAGATTTGGTTTTGTTGACAGCTTCTGGTGCCATGGCTTAGATGGAGTGCTGATGGACCCTCAGGCTCCACCGCCTTTACTCGGTCACTCCTTCGAGTTTCTTTCCTGGCTGGATAAATTGTGATCCATGGTGGTGACTCAACTCTTAATCTAGTGCTCTGACCACTTGTGCATAGTAGCTTTATAGGGAGTTGCTCGAATTCCTTTATATTGGGATTTTCATGGTTTCTTTGTGGTTAAGCACGGTTTGTCCTGCCTCTTTTCTGTTCTAGTGAGACTCTTGATGGATGGAACTATTCTTGGCTTATTTGAATGGGGATTTAATATCTGACCCTCTGATAAGCAAGGAGATGCTTCCTGCACAGAAGTGTTCTTGGATTTTCGGAATGGGGATTTACAACATGGCTCTCCAGTGAAATATTCTCACTTATTTTGTGAATCTCCTTTACTTTTTCATGGTTTGTTGCATAAGAATTGCACAGAACAATCCCTTTAGCTCTTTAGCAAAGCTTGCATGTGGGACCCTTTGGCTCTCTAATGAGGAATGTACGTGAAAGTAATTTGTTACTCCTGGATCCTTTCTCCATTTGATTCTGCTTCTTCCATGGGTAACTCTCAGTCTACTGGGATTGAAAGTAGATTAACTGCAGCTGATCATGTGCTTTAGCAGTATGGCTTTAGTTTGGCCCAGTGCTTTCAAAAACAGTTAAATTTTACTAAGGTAACTTGGAATTGCAATGGCCAGTTGGAGGCTTTTGGGACCCACTGAGTTCATTCACTTTTCAGATAGCTCTTGAATCCTAAGAATATTGACTTATTTGTTTTTGATATGAAGCAGGTATAGCACTGTTCTCCCAATCAAATCTCAATCAGGCCTTCAATGTTCTTGGTCTACCTTATTGGGGGCTATGCTATTCAGTCACTCAAGGACCACCTTGTTAGGAAACTGGCACAGTTGCAACCAGGTGGCCACATGGCCCAGCTACCTGAGCCAGGCTCCACCCCCATCCTAATGGGATTCACTGCTCCTGCTTCCCTGCCCGCCCTCAGGCAAAGTTTTAAAAGGGCCTGTTCCTGAACAAGTGCTCTCTTGGCTCTTGGCTCTTGGCTCTTGGCTCTTGGCTCTTGGCTCTTGACCCTTGACCCTTCTCTCCTGCTCTCTCTCAGTTCCTGTCTCTAGCCTCCTCCTCTGGGCTCTTGGCCCTTCTCTCCTGCTCTCTCTTGGCCCTTCTCTCCTGCTCTCTCTCGGTCCTTCTCTCCTGCACTCTCTTGGCCTCTCTTGGTTTCTCTCCTCTCTCTTCTCCCTCCTCTGTCTCTCTCTCTTACAGTCTCCTTCTCTTTTTCCTTCGCTGCCCCTTCACTCTGGTCTGTAGGGTGTTCCCCTTTAAACCCTTTCCCTTACTCCTGTGTCCGGTGTGCTTTGTGACAGCTAACATTAGGATATAACATTGGCCAGTGCCCCGGCTCAATAGGCTAATCCTCCACCTAGCGGCGCCAGCACACCGGGTTCTAGTCTTGGTCGGGGCGCCGTATTCTATCCCGGTTGCCCCTCTTCCAGGCCAGCTCTCTGCTGTGGCCAAGGAAGGCAGTGGAGGATGGTCCAAGTGCTTGGGCCCTGCACCCCATGGGAGACCAGGAGAAGCACCTGGCTCCTGCCTTCGGATAGCGCGGTGCACCGGCCACAGCGCCGGCCGTGGTGGCCATTGGAGGGTGAAACGATGGCAAAAGGAAGACCTTTCTTTCTGCCTCTCTCTCTCACTATCCACTCTGTCTGTCAAAAAAAAAAAAAAAAAAAAAAAAAAGAAAAAAAGAAAAATGAAAAGAAAAGAAAGGAAAAAAAGAAAAAGCTATAACATTGGTGCCGTGACTTGGATAGCCTCATATTGGTAATCCAGCATCCTCCAGTGCTCTGGGGTCCTGGATTTTTGCCAGTTGTGAAGCACAACTCTGGAACTCTTTCCAAGCCACTGAACGCTCTGCGATCTCCATCCACACATTGGCCTTCCAAATTTTGAGGTAAGACGTGGAACAGGAAGCCCTCACAGCGACTTCTATTTGAGTGGTGGTCTACTGTCAGATACTAGCCTGACTACTCTCGTAAAGGTCGTAGCACTGGACTTTAGCCACCACACCTACTTCTACTTAAGGCCTTTAGCCTCTATGGACACTGTGTCCAGGCAACAGTGGGTGCGAGTGACGACTCCATCTCTGTTCGCCTCTTTACAGGTGAGGCCCTGGGCTCCAGCGGGCGTTTGGGTAACAACCCCGCCTTCTGCTCCCATATTCTCTCATTAGTCAGATAGCGGGGATGCAAGGACGCTTGCAATCCACAGGTCTGACTCTACAGGTCGCAATGGGAACTTTTCTCTAACCGCGTTCCATCTGATGGTCCCTCTCAAATTGGCCCCAGCCCTCAAAAAGCAGCCCCTCCATGGTGGCGCATTTGGCCCTGAGGGATTGGAAGTTGGAGTAGTTTGATGCTGATAACATCTTTATCGCTTCCATGAGCATTTGGGAAAATGGAAGGAGATTCCATACATTCAAGCCTTTTCCTATCTTTGAACTAAACCTTCCCTGTGTACTTCTTGCTCTCCCGCTCAGGTCCTTCTGGCCTCCAAGATTCGCACTAGGGGTCAGAGGCCTGAGCAAAAAATCCTTTCTTCTGCCCTGACCCTGTTCCCACCACTACCACAACCTCCTTTGATCCTGCAGAGGAACCTCCTTATTGCTCCAATCTACAGGCACCGGCTCAGCAGCCTCCTGAGGACTCAGCGGCTGAAGTTCCAGTGCCATTATCTCCCACGCAGCAGATGCAGAGTCCACCATTGGCTCCAGCCCTGGCTGTGTCCTTGTCTCCCCCTCCCATCGAATTCTAGGGGGCGGGATCAACCTCTGCTCCCACCTCCACTGCAGTGTCTTCCATCTTCTCTCAAGCCCCTTGTTTATCTATTCCTCAAAGCCATTCTCTGCCCACATTACTTCCTCCCTAGCTCCTACCCCCACTCATTGTATCTCCCCCTCCCACCTAGGAATTCTTTATCTCAGAGCCCAAAGTCTACTATCTCTGTCTTATCAGTTTGGGAATGGCTGTCTGCATGGTTTTCAACTGGTCTTTTGTCCCTCTCCTGTCCCAGTCTTACCACTTTGACCATGGCCTTGTCTAAATATGATCAGAGTTGGTGAACTCAGGGGGGCTTCCATAGCCTTGGCAGCTCATGACAAGAGCCTAGGGTGATTACTGAGGCCATAAACAAGAGTGTCAATTTGTTAAGTCAACAACAGGAGTCACTGTGCACTTACTCCTCATGTAGGATCTTTGTCCTTAGTGTGCTGTACATTGAGATTTAATGCTATAACTAGTACTCAAACAGTATTTTTCACTTTATGTTTCTGTGTGGGAGCAAACTGTTGAAATCTTTACTTAATGTATGCTAAACTGATCTTCTGTATATAAAGAGAATTGAAAATGAATCTTGATGTGAATGGAAGGGGAGAGGGAGTGAGAAAGGGGAAGGTTGCGGGTGGGAGGGACGTTATGGGGGGAAGCCATTGTAATCCATAAGCTGTACTTTGGAAATTTATATTCATTAAATAAAAGTTAAAAAAAAAAAAAAGAATAGCAAGGGAATGGTAGTCCCATCCTTTTGGGCTCCCTGCTTATTGAGAAACAAATTAGGTATCCCACCCCCTGAGGGCTCTTTTGTTTTATCATGAGCAAGCCAGACAGGAAAATCAGATTTCCTGCATGGACCTGGCTCACTGTAATTTTTCTTTAAATCTAGAAATACCACTACCTTTGAAACTATTGCTTTGTAAAATGCTGAACTTATTTTGCCATTTATTTTTACAGGTTTCAAGGTAATCAGTACTCAATGAAACAGCAATGGGTAATTAGTACTTGTCTTAGATGAATGCAATTTTAATTTCAATTAAATTCAGATAAAAATGTATCAGCATCCTAAGTCATTTAGGTATAACTGCTAATTTAAATTGGGTAAAGCTTTTGTATACTCAACATGTTCTATAAAAAATTATTTGGGTTAGTTTATAAACTGTGAAAATAGTTCAACACTGTTTAAAGTAACTCGGGCTGAAATTTGATGTGTTACCTTAATCTTACTCTGAAAATTTTTAATGGGTTATTTCAAAATTAAATCAAGGACATTAGCAGATGGAAAACCATCACAAGTATACTAATCTATTCCTCTTTGACATAAAATTACAATCTAATCCTCTGTTAAAGCAATAAGTTAAAGTAATCTGTTATGTTCCCTTGATGGCTGTTAAATTCTAATTGTATAAAAACAACAGAATTTTTATTAAGAGCTATGGGTTATTTAAATATGTGCTTATTTTCAAACACTTAAATAATCATCTTGTAACAATGAACAAATTTGGCCTATATTATGTCATGATGTTAAGGAATCCTATTTCAACCAGATATTTTGGATTTTGAGCCTTCTTGACATTCTTGACAGCCATTCAAAAAATCAAAATCAAAGTTTCAAAGAATTTGTACTCTGAAATTTCCAGTAAATTCTGGACTTTGGTTTTTCCAGTTCGGGCCCAACTGAAAAAATCGAAGGACCTATGTCTCTCATCTTGTAGAGACACCAACTAATCAGGCTATTTGGACTACATTAGAAGTACTGTTAAGATGTGAAGTGGTGCTAAATTTTAAGTTTCTATAATATAAAATGGCACTAATACAAATGTCTAAAAATTAAAAAGTCTAATAATCTTGTGTTACTAGACATAACGGTTATCTCAATGAGAAAGCCCCAGCTGCCTAAAAGAGTTACATGCTTTGTAAAATACTACAGGTGCTTTCAGAAATACTGTGTGCAGTAAGCAAATGCCTCTTGTTGGTTAATGAGTTTATAATTTTAAATGTGGCAACTTAAAGTCTTTTGTCATCCACAGTTTGGTATATCAGATTTGTTGCTCATAAAAATAAAGCATTGTTGGTTCTGTGTTTAGCTGCCTTCCTATAGGTTCTGATGAACTTTTTCCAGCCACATGTATTGTATTCAGTACTTTCGGATGACTGTAAACAGATGAAGCCAATAATATATTAAAGGTACCAACTGTGAGAAAGTATGGTTAGCTGGGGTTACTAAAACAAAAAGTAATTCAAATCAATTGGTAATTTATAAACAGGAGTTAGATTTTTTAAAAAAAGCTATTAAAACTGCTTTAGTGTTCTATCTGTTATGTTGTATGTGTATACATATTGTATGTCTACATGGGAAAATTTACTAAGAATTTTATTTTAATTGGCTTATAGATAAGATTCTCCATAAATTTAAATAGCTAAAATAATCCAAAGATATATTTTAATCCATGTGACCTGAATCTCTGTATCATATGTTTTAAACTTGTTGATAGAAAGAAACTAAAAACATTTTATATGCTTGTGCTGAAATTTGCAGGTTAAACAAGCTACATCATGTTAGATATTTGAGATGTTTCCAAATATATGTATCAATATTTATGGAAGGCATTGGGCCTTCTGGTAAATGTTTTCTTAAGTTGTTATCTAATGGTTAAAACTGCTTTCTAAGTTTTCATGTGATATTGCTATTGTCAGTAAGCAATCTGGGACTGGCACCCCTATTTCTCTAGTCTAAGCCCAACTTATTCTTTCATTTCTCTGTTCTCTTTGAGGCAGGAAACTAATTCTATTATGAAGGAATCTCCAAGATGCAAAATTTGATTTTAGATCTTATAAAAGAGATGGCTAACACATTTCTGTAATAGCATAGCCAAAATAAGAGCTTAAATTATAATTTCTTAGCTAGATTTACTTCGCCATCAGTGAGGTAAACAGTAAACAGGAAAGCCTCCCTTTCAGAACAAAAGGAAAGAAAGTTTTAAAGTGAGAATATAGTTTTCCTCATGGGCATTGTCTGCCTCAACATAAACTACTACAGAACATGCCTGTGACTACAGACTTCTAGTTTAGGCCACTGAAGATTAGAGATGGGACTTGAGCACCCGCTTGACTTGCATCCTCTGGTCTGCTTTAACAAAAACCAGGAGGAAAAGAAAGCTAGGCATCAGAAGCAATGGGTGGCAGGCCTGTTAATGGCTGCTCTGTACAGTGATCTGCCCTCAAGGAGACCCAACAGGCCAGTCCACTGCAGTGACTTTCAATGTGGTGAGCCTGGGCTTCAGCAGAAGTCAGCTTGTGAAGAGCCCTGCAGCTCTGCCAAGAGTTGGATCACTGGAAATGGACCTGCCCTGGAGTTAAAGGACACCCAGGTCAGAGCCACACATCTTATTGGCTCTAAGCTAAAAAGCCCTTCACTTCAAATTGACCACTGCAACTGAGGAAATGGCCAAGTAGGGTCAGTAACATTGCAGGCAGAGCTGTATATTTCCTGTTGGAGTTGCCACTTGCCTTTACCTGGCCAGCTCTCCTCCCATGCCAGCTAGGTAATGGAAGTCAACAGGATGCCTTCCTCAAGGAGGTTCACACCTCCTGTAGGATGTACCCTATGAAGAGATAGATAAGTCTAGGCCTCATAATTTACAAGGCTTTAAAGCACACCTGATCATTATCAAGCCCCTTCTGTCAGGTTCTATTTGCCTCTCAATCAGAAAACTTATTTGTAGCTTAGACAGCACCTTTCTTAGCTCCTCTAATAACAACTCTGTCCTCTGTATCTAGCCCACTTGAGCCTCATTCCTTTGTAACCATAGCCTCTACTCTACCACCAATGGTTCTACTCCCAACCTGTGTGTACTGATGGTCCTCTTCTCCACCTAATGTTGTATGATTGTTCAAAATTTCTCTACAAACAAACCCCGCTACCTGCAAAAGGTAAGTGGCCTCTCTCCAGGCTTGGCTGGAATCAGCTTTAGGCTACATCCATCAAACTTTCCCCACAAGGGTCTAGAGACCCCCTCCATTTCCTCTCTATAAAATCCTCTTATTACCTGGTTAATGCTACTCTTAGGATCATTGGTTACTACTCTCACCCTGTCTTCTATACTACAGTGTCTAAGTGTTTACAGCAGGTGATAATGGAACAAAGGAAGGCCTTCAGCAACCAGGCAGTCAACCAAATGCTGCTACAGGGATATACTCGGCTCTCCACCCAGGAGACAGCGGCTGAGACATCGCCCCATGTCAGCGAAGAGTACATCATCTCCCCATGTCAGCAGGAAGTAGCTCTAAAGACAGATCATCGTCCCTCTACCCCTCTTGGACTTTTGGGACTAATGTAATCCCATAGAAACCTTGCTTTATAAAAAACAAAAGAGGGGAATGTTAGGAAACTGGCACAGTTGTAGCCAGGTGGTCGCATGGCCCAGCTACCTGAGCCAGACTCCACCCCCATCCTAATGGGATTCGCTGCTCCTGTTTCCCTGCCCGCACTCAGGCAAAGTTTTAAAAGGGCCTGTTCCTGAACAAGTGCTCTCTTGGCTCTTGGCTCTTCTCTCTTGGCCCTTCTCTCCTGCTCTCTCTCGGTCCTTCTCTCCTGTGCTCTCTTGGCTTCTCTCCTCTCTCTTCTTCTTCCTCTGTTTCTCTCTCTTACAGTCTCCCTCTCTTTTTCCTTCGCTGCCCCTTCACTCTGGTCTTGTAGGGTGTTACCCAATAAACCCCTTCCGTTACTCCAGTGTCCGGTGTGCTTTGTGATGGCTAACATTAAGATATAACACACCTGTTCCGCAATGCTACTCTGTTTCTTCCCCTGACTCTGATGCCCTTGTTCTCAACGTATGGGTCTTTTCCTTCTGCTCTTCTATTACCTACCTGTGTTTCTCTTCCATTCCCCTCAACCCCAGGCACTTCCAACTTCTTAGTTCCCTTTGTGACCCATGACCTCAATCTTCCTTCTTGAGTGTTAGGACTCTGAGGACGAGAGGTTTTCAGGACCCAACCACCACTCTCCAGGTGATAATTTTTAAATGTTTGTCTCAATCTAGACCAAATTCTGCAATTATTTCCTCAAGCTACATATAATTTCTACACAATTTAGGTTAATTTTAGTGACACACTCTCTGGAGGTGTCATATCTCTATTAATTGGTTCAACCCTTAATAAGGCCTGGAAAAACTGCTGAATTGTTTTTAAAAAGCTAAATTGGTCATATTTAAGAGAAGTTAGAAAACATCCCTGAGGCTTATTAACAAAGGTAAAGAGATTAATGAAAAGCTCTTAGACTCCTAATAAATGTTTAGAAACATGATTTAAGTCAAACTCTAGATGACCACATGGGGTCTACTTTGGTTATCAGCCTTATTAATGGACTTTATATAGAACAGAGAGGCAATTTACACACATCACATAACTGGTCCAGTGTTTCCACTCTGAAGTTCCTACTTTAGCACAGAACTATGAGAATACACAGGCTGATAAAGATACATCTACACAATGCAGACTCGTGACTTTTTCAGTTTAAACAACTTTAGGGAAATTTTTCTAAGAACTTATGGTAACCCTCACCTTCACCAAAATCTTTAACAGAGACACATAAGTATATTGCTGCAAAAGAAATGATAAAACATCCCTCCTGCAGCAAAAAAAAAAAAAAATGATAAAACATTTTGGCTAAGATCAAGTATAGAAAGAAATGATAATGGGCTAAAGAATACTGAAGGGCAGAGAGATAACCACAAATCTGAGTCTCAGGAAGATCTGCTCCTGACTGGCCTCAGATAACGTTGAACAGATAGGGGAAATAATACCAGCAGTGAATGGGCACCTACGATCTCTCTGATAGACACCAAAGCTACCTACTATATTCTCAGAACCTCACAATTTTCCACCATAATACCTGAGACTGTGCAAATATTCCCTATGTTACAATTAGATAATTTTCCTCATGTTTTCCCATTTTAAAGCTCATTTCTGTGTCTCTTGGACCTCATAATGCCCAAAATAACTTTTTATTAAGTTCAAAAGTTGAGTTCATCTACTTTCTAACTGGAATGTAAGCATTTCATGTTCATTCCAGGAAACCACAAACTTAATTCAAGCCACAGTTGTCTTTGTGCTATACCATATCCTGAACATTTACTTACCTTATGTATTACTCAAGAAATTTTTCTTTCTTATGTATGTAGCACATTTTGGTTTCTCAGTTCTACTCTTAGGAAATCTTTTAGTCATTTTTATGTCACTAGCCATCATGTCAAAATCTCACTCCTGGCTGGCGCTGCGGCTCACTAGGCTAATCCTCCACCTTGCGGCGCCAGCACACAGGGTTCTAGTCCTGGTCGGGGCGCCGGATTCTGTCCCGGTTGCCCCTCTTCCAGGCCAGCTCTCTGCTGTGGCCTGGGAGTGCAGTGGAGGATGGCCCAAGTGCTTGGGCCCTGCACCCCATGGGAGACCAGGAAAAGCACCTGGCTCCTGCCATCGGATCAGCGCAATGTGCCGGCCACAGCGCGCTGGCCGTGGCGGCCATTGGAGGGTGAACCAATGGCAAAAAGGAAGACCTTTCTCTCTGTTTCTCTCTCTCTCACTGTCCACTCTGCCTGTCAAAAAAAAAATTTTAAAAAAATCTCACTCCTCCCATTCTCCTCCCTTTCCCAGGTGAAGGGCAACAGCATGATTGTCTTACAACCACTCAATCCTCTCAGAGCACAACCTTTCAGATCCTACTTGGAAATCCAGATAGTAGCATCTTTGTTAACAGTGTATATCTTTTCATTTCAGAGGGAAATTCTCAGGTATGATGTCAGTACAGATGTTAAAGCTCCCATAGAATATAAGCAAAGTCTAAAGTCACTCAGGTTACCGAACTTGTGGTTTTCAGAAGAGCCTGATTTTGGATAAAGACAACAGATTTAACCTCTGTATAAAATGTAGATATGATTTCAACTTAGGATATTATTTTAATATATTTCTAAAAGCCAGAATATTTAAGACAACAGTTAGGACACTAATTAAAAATGTATCTTATATCTGATCTTCTGAAAGCTTTGTTGTGGCCAGAAGAAATAGTGATATTTAAGATAGAGAATTGGATGAGTGATAAGGAAAACAACTAGACTCATTGATATGCTAGGCTGTTGGCTCATAAAGCTCTTCCACTATCACCATAATCAGATAAGATCTTGAATACACTCCTGATTAGACTCAATCTTCCAATTTAAGTAATTAACACCTTCTTCAAAGCCCCATGAACATGCAAAGACTGGCTGGAAACAAGTTGGGTATCCTATCCAAATGGATGGTATTTAAAAACATCTAGATAGCTCCTTGGACTCACTCAGTCTCTCAGGTATGGCCTTCATAAAATCACTCACCATAGAGGCTAGAATTAAATCATCTTCTTTGCCAACTGGGAAACTTCAGTCCCTTTTGGGAGTAAGTTGTGACTCTTGGCCCCATCTGTCAAAAACATTGCCCTACTGAAGCTGAGAAGCTATAGCAAGAAAAATAACCCTTCTAAATGGATGTTTCCTTCACTGGTAATTACATTTATTCATCTCCCTAAATTTCATGAATGGGACTATGTTTTTCTAAAAATTTATTTATTTATTTGAAAGGC
This sequence comes from Oryctolagus cuniculus, assembly GCF_051225735.1. Classification (NCBI taxonomy): domain Eukaryota; kingdom Metazoa; phylum Chordata; class Mammalia; order Lagomorpha; family Leporidae; genus Oryctolagus; species Oryctolagus cuniculus. The sequence goes on along the minus strand of NC_142868.1, from coordinate 155,706,434 downwards.
AGAGTTACACACACAGAAATATCTTCCATCCAGTGATTCACTCCCCAGATGACCACCATAGTTGGAGCTGGGCCCATCCAAGCTAGGAGCAGGAACTTCATCTGGATCTCCTAGTTGGTGCAGAGGCTCAAGTACTTGAGCCATCTTTCACTGGTTTCCCAGGCACATTAGCAGGAAGCTGGATTGGAAGTGGAACAGCTGGTGCTCAAACTGGCACCCAAATGGATTTTGAGGCACGGCAGGTGGTGGCTTTACCTGCTAAGCCACAGCGCTGGACCCTAGAACATGTTCTTACTATTATATGTAAATTCTCTTATCAGTTTTACACTTTCCCTTGTTCAGTAGACTGAATATTTGTGCCACCCACAAAATTCACCTGTCTGGATTGCAGCCCCCAAGGTGTGGGGTGGCTTTTGGGGGGTGACTAGGTGATACAGGCAGAGCTCCAATGAAGATAGTGTTATTATGAAATAGGCCCAAGGAGTCTCCTGGCCAAGAATATTGGAAATATCCAAAAAGACTTGACTGCCGCAGCAGATGATGTGGATCACCTTCACGCTTGGAACTTTGTCCTGTGAGCCACACAGAAATTTATTGGAACCCCTGCATCTTTCACAATCTGGTCCAGGAAGTATCCCTGATTGTCAACAGTCTTACCAAAATTATAACATTGCTAGGGAACTACAGCACTGCAGTTAGGCATTCTTCACAATGATCTGGGATTGGACACAATTCTAGCTCCCCAAGAGGGTACCTGCACAGTGCTTAAAAAAAGACTTCTGTGCACACTCTTGAATCTATGCTGTCACCAAAAATATTCAAACTGCAAACTATGAAATTTGTCAAATTGCCACTGTTTATCTTCACTCTACTAACTGAATTAAGATGCTTCTGGCCCAACATCTTAGAATTTTGGTTGGCCTCTTCCAAATCTCAGATCTTGGTTTGAATGATGTATTCTTACTTTATTATCTGTTCTTTTAATTTTATTCTCTTTTTTAAAATACCTATTACTAAGACCCCTCAATAGCTATCAATCCAAAAACCTGCTCAATATATAGTACAAGGAAAAAGAGTCCTTTAGGGCCAGTCAGAATGTGAAGGTCTTTCCACCCCTGAAAACTATTTGAACTCACTTTAATCCTTTAATGGCTCTTATTTAATTTGTTGTAGTTTTTAAAAATAGACTTTGTCTCTTAAACAACAGAGGGGATTGGCCAAGTGTTCACAATGACCATTTCTTACCCTCTGTTTTGTTTCATCCAAACGTTAGGTTTCTCTCCAAGTTCTGAAATTGTGGTTAGTGCTCTGGAATTGTTCAAGGACAAGAGTGGAATTTCTTCCTTGATCGGCGTCTCCAGGGAATGGCTTTCCACAGTGACACCTTCTCATTATAAGACACTATGGGCCATTTCTCACTGTGTGCAGTTTCCCCTTAAAAATTCTGTGTATCCTTAATCTATAAAATGGGAAACTTTCTGTCTGGGACATTTGCAGATTTCTTTTTTCTTTCATATTTAGTGATTTGAAAACAGAGTGATGTGGCAGGGAGACAGAGAGGCAGAGAGAAATAGTGCTGCCATTGGCTTGTTCACTCCCAAAATGGCCACAAAAGCTTAGGTGAGGCCAGGCCAGGCCAGGCTGAAGTAAGGAACCAGAAATTCCATCTGGGTCTTCCATGTGGGTGCCAGAGACTCAACTACTTGAGCCATCATCTGCTGCCTCTCAAGGGCATTCCCAGAAAGCTAGAATAGAAATAGAGTAGCCAGGACTCAAACTTGGATTCTGACAAGGGATGCTGGTTTGCTAAGCAGCACTTAACTTGCTGTGCTACAACACCAGATCCTACATGCAGATTTCTGAAATCAGTGTTTTCCCTATCACAATGGTCTTTCTTATAAATAAAACTTCTCCTTCCTAGTTTTGTTTTTCTTTGACAGCAGTATTCATTTCAACACAATTTGTAATATAAAATTTTAAAAATTGTAAGGTGAAGGAATGGAGAATATAAATATAAAGAATATAAAAATAAGATTGTGGTTTATTAATTCATAAAATGGAATAATATCTAGGAAATAAAGTGAACTAGAGCTATATCTATTGTAAAACAATAGTTCTTGAATGAAAATTGTTAGACACACCATGTAGAAAATGCATAGCATGATTTAATTCATGCAAAGTTTAAACTAGCCAAAATACTCCAAATATAAATGTATATTCATATTCACACATGAAGTAATGTATAACACATATAAGCTCTGAGGAGAAAGAGGGGGACATGTTGTTCAGAGAGAAAAGTAGTTATAAGTCTCAGTGAATATTTTATTTCTGCAAATAAACAAATACAGGAAAATGTAAATATTTCTTTAATATGGGTTCCAGGCACATGCAAATTTCTTATGATCTTTGTTTGTTTTGGGTGTTTCAAATATTTTGTGATAAAACACAAAGACACTCCTGTGCACTGATTGCTCACAGGTAGAAAGTTTTCTCTGAAACAATTTCTCTGAAACAAATGCAAGTGCACGATTTGACCTGCAGCTGTAGCCATGTATCTGGAGAAGAGATCCACAGACAAATTCCCAATTCCTTGCAGTCAGTTCTCAGGAAAAATAAGCTAGTTTTTGCATCAATTTGGTGCATTTATTAAAGGCAGAAACTATATATCCATGGATTTTTCAAATAACAACTTCTATTTTATTGAAACGTAAAAATCCAACTTGTTTTGTTTTAAACCAGATGATGATTTAAGAGAGGAATTTTTGTGTTTCCTTTAATTCTATTTGGTTTTCCCGGGTAAGAAAAATCAGTATGTAGTAGTGGAAGGCAGCTACCTTTAAGTGTTTTGATCATATACATCTTAGAATATTATTTTAAAGATATATACCTTCTCACACATTTTAAAATTTGATGTAATTTCTAAAAATCACAAATTAAGTAAATGTCAAGAATATATTTTCTGCAACCAATATATTCTGTGAGTATCTCATTTAATTTATAGGCTTTCTCCCCTTTGCACAGGTGAATGACTTAGATGGCGGTAGCAATGATTACAAGTGGAATTAGTTGTGTTGGGATTCACACGATGATACCCCAAAACATACCACCTTGGCAACCCGAGTATTATAAAGTGAAAGAGACTGAGAAAAATCACAGGAAGAGGAAGGTTTCTTTGACCTTCTCCTGCTTCCTCTCTTCTGAAGCAGGCATAGAAAATCTGCCCTCGGCCTTCTCCACTCAACTGCACAGTAAAATGCAGTAGACCTTCCCCTGAAGTAGGTATAAAACCCTCATTCCAAAGAGACCCTCCTGTTACACAGGTGGAAAGAATACCCTTACCCCTGAGGACTCAGATCACAGAAGAGAATCTGAATAAACAGGCTCTGTTGTTCTCCAGTCACTACCCCTTTGTGACCCAAACATGTTTCTCCATGACTATCCACTTTTCATCAGACTTGGCATACAATATATGCAGATTCCCCTGTTTCTTCTTCTTCTTCTTCTTCTTCTTCTTCTTCTTCTTCTTCTTCTTCTTCTTCTTCTTCTTCTTTTTTTTTTGACAGGCAGAGTTAGACAGTGAGAGAGAGACAGAAAGGTCTTCCTTCCATTGGTTCACCCCCGAAATGGCCGCTATGGCTGGCACGCTGCATCGATCCGAAGCCAGGAGACAGGTGCTTCTTCTTGGTCTCCCATGCGGGTGCAGGGCCCAAGCACTTGGGCCATCCTCCACTGCCTTCTCGGGCCACAGCAGAGAGCTGGACTGGAAGAGGAGCAACTGGGACAGAATCCGGCGCCCTGACCGGGACTAGAACCCCCGGGTGCCCGTGCCGCAGTTGGAGGATTAGTCTAGTTAGCTGCAGTGCCGGCCATCCCGTTTCTTTTGATCTTCATTTCCTTATGGACACTTCTTGTCTCCTAAATCTCCTAAATAAATTTGTGTGATTTCCTCCTGTTTATTTTTGTTTTATTTCCAGATCCAGTCAAGAAACCAAAGAAGGTTAATGAAAACTTTCTTCTCTTCAGTGGAAAGTCTTTGTTTTATGGTAGAGAAAAAAACAACTTTGTAAAAAGGAAATCAGATTGTTTTCTTTTTATGGAGTACTTTGAGTTTCTTGCAGATTTTGGATATGAACTCCTTTTCTGGTATACAATTTACAAATGTTTTCCCCAATCTCTGCTTTTTCTATTCACTCTGTTAATTGTTTCCTTTGCTGTGCAGAGCTTTTTAGTTTGATACAATTCCATTTGTCTATTTTTGCTTTTGTTGCCAGTTAGAGACAATATGTTTGTTAACTGGCACAGCTCATTCCTTTGGCTGCTCACTTTCCATGCACACCCTGCTTCTATATTTGAACTCCTTTATAACAACTAAAGCACTCTGTTTTCTACTAGCAAGATGTATATATTTTTGTATATTTCACATAGTTTTCGAAGTTTCTCCAAAAGACAGGTTCTCAATAGTCACTATATCCATTAATTAAGTTGCAGAAAAGCTAGCTTCCAAAAATGCTGTATAAAATCATAATGGAAGTAAAACGAGAAATAAACTAGCATATAAATAAACACACACACACATATTGTAAGCAAAGAGAAAATAAGCAGAGCTATTACTGACCTCATTTTTACAGGTGGTAAAAAGACCTGGTTGATTTTGGAGGTTCATTCTTCTACTACCTTTTCCCTGTTATCCTCAGTATCAGCCAGGACCTAAGGTGGTTGGAGTTTTTTTACCTAATTAAATGACTCAGAACTTTATTCCAAGGATCTTTATACTCAATTATTATACCCCCAGAGCCAGTTACGGTAGTTTTTCTGTCACTTTACTATTGGAAACAGAACTATTTAGAGGGACCAGAGAGTCCTCCACATTGCAGATGGTGTTGCCACCATGGTATAGCAGTGATCTCATGTTTCCTTTGTAATTGGGGTCAAGTATTCTGACATTAGATTACTTAGTATCACAGTTCATAGGGTCAGACCCACTTCTTGGTTCCCAGGCCATGTATGCTATGAGAAATTAGCAACATAATTGTCTAGGATTCAAAGCATGCACTGTCTTGCATACTATAAGACAGAAAGCAATCTTTTCAGGAGGCCGTCTATGAAATGGTACTATATCAGTAAGCTATTTCATCTTTGCAACCAGTTCAACTCCTTTGTGGTGATGTGGAATGTTTTAAATTTGCTTGATTACAAGGACATCAGCGCATTGCTGCACTGGTTGTGGTGAAATAAAATTCTTGTCCAGGAGAAGTGATGTATGTAGTGCCATGACGGTTTACAAGGCATTCTCTGAGATTTAAGAGGGGCCTTCTGTCAGAAACATTACAAGAAGAGAAGAAAAAGCCATATTCAGAATATGTGTCTTTGTTATAGTTTGGATATTTGTTTTAATTTTTCCCAAAGACTCATGTGCTAAAGGTTTGGTCCCCAGAGCTTTATTTTAATTATATCAATAGGGTACAAACTTAATCCAAATATATTATGTAAAAGTGGGACCCTTGACAGATGATTGAAGTTGATGGTGCCGGAGTCCAGCTCCAGCAGGTCCAGGGGTTCCTGAAGGCGGGAGGTGTTGGCGCAGGAAGCAATGAGAGACACGCTCACAGCAAGGCTGATGGCATGGCTCTGGCTCTCGAGTGCCAGACTTTATTTTTTTATCATGTCACATAATGATTCTTTCTTTTTACAATAACAAGTCTGTTATCCATTTTTATCTAGTTACAATTTCTTTGGTTTTCAAGGGCATACTTAGAGCATGAGTTACAATCATGGACAAGTACGAGACAACGATTTCCAAGGGCATATTCAGAGCATGGGTTACAATCATAGACAGGCGCAAGATAACAGACTGCCCACACAAGCCAAGGCCTGGAGTGCTGTTGAGCTAGGCAGAAATTGGCTACAGAAACTATAGTATTATCTTCCTAATCTTATCTTCACTAGAAGCCCCAAGTTCAAAGCAGGCCCATTTTTAAATGTAACCCCTCTTATGCAGTCCTTTCAATAACTCTTTAATTTCCTTATTGTACTTATCTAAAGGTTCACTTAGATCTATTCCACAGTTTTGATATCCTAACCATTGTTGTATTTGTTGCATATATTGAATTAAAGCTTTAATAACATTTATCTTTGTTTAGGGGGAAGTATACACCAGGGAGCCTGTTGCCTTTTAACTCGTTCCCACAAACAGCTCAACCTTGCATAAAGCATTAACCCCTTATCCTACACTAACATTCTGCTTGATTAAAATTCTACAAAGCAATGGACATTTTGGGGATACAAGACTAAGCGCTCTTCCCTAAAATTAGGAATACAGCAATCATTAGCGGGACCACTAGGAAGCTCCAGCTTTCTTATGCAGAGTGTAATTCCCAACAAACCTAAAACCACAAGAGGACCACAGCTGTCCTTCTCATGCCTTGCTAAGACAGACCTTCTGCTGTGACCTTGTCAGCCAACCAAAGTTGCCTCGGCCTTGCCATGATGGATTTTTTAGGTTGGCGCCCTCAGGATTAAATCCTGGTGACTTTATACACAGACATACACAATCCCTCTTGCCATATGATGTTCTTGAACCTTCAGAACTGTGAGCCAAAATAAACCCCTTTCCTTAGTGGTTTCTTTTTTAAGATTTATATATTTATTTGAAAGTCTGAGTTATACAGAGAGAAGAAAAACAGAGACAGAGATAGGTCTTCCATCCAGTGGTTCACTCCCCAATTGGCCGCAACCGCTGGAGCTGCACCAATCCGAAGCCAGGAGCTTCTTCTGGGTCTCCCACATGGCTTCAGGGACCCAAGGACTTGGACTATCTTCCACTGTTATCCCAGGCCATAGCAGAGAGCTGGATTGGAAGTGGAGCAGCCAGGTCTCGAACCAATGCCCATATGGGATGCCAACACTTCAGGCCAGGGCATTAACCCACTGCACTACAGCACCACCACCCCCGCCCCCTTTTTAAAGAACAAATAAGTCATATAATGTCACCACTCCATAATGAACTGAGTCTAATATAATAAAACCTCCATAAGGTTGCTGGCTTTTACATCTGGGTAGTGGGTGACAAATCTGAGGCTCAGTGTTCCTTTCAACTGTTGAAAAATTAGCAAGACCATTCTTGTTAAAAAAAAAAAAGTATATTGTTGTTGAGAGACTATACATAGCATCTATTATTGGCAGCATGGATACTTTGTTCATGACTTCATTGTGACCCTGTGAATGGGTGAGGAAAAAGCCTGCTGGCATTTACAGATTGTTCCACATTATTCAACTGGCAGATGAAGAACCTACACTAAACGGGATATAGCAGGTAGTTTAAGGAGCAGCAGCTTACCCTATATATATCTGTTCATGTATATACATGAATATTTTATATGCAAAGTATATGTTTATATGTACTAGGCCACCAACTTTTCTTGTGAATTGGAGGTTATGGGCCACTTGACTAATTTTTGTTTGATTTGTCATTCATCTCCTATTCTGCACATGCCATAGAAGGGTAATGAAAATGCCTGTTGCTTTCAGTTATGGATATAATCACAATAATATTGTCAATGCAGGGTACCTGTGTGATGTTTTATGGAATGACAAATCGTCAAGATCTTTGTTGACTGTTATGACACAAAACAAGGATATTTGCATAGTACTGTGACAAGGCTTAAAAGATGTGCTTCAGGCCCCATTTGATAAAAGACTTTTTTCATGATCCTTGAAAAGTGGGGGAAAGGCATTATCTGAATAGTGACCTTCTAGTCAGTAGCAGCCATCTTGATTTGTTCCAGCAAAGGCACTATATGGAAGAGTAGCTGCATGTAGAATCAGTACCAGATCGTTTATAATGGTTTACAGTTATTCTCTGAGGTCTATCCAACATCTATAAAAGCCAAGTTTGTGAGGATAGGATAGATATCTGTCCCAGATGATATTACTACAGATTTTCAAACTTAACAAAATGAATACTCTCAGAATCAAGCAATTTCTACCAGTGAGAGAAGATTCAACTGACTTAGAGGTTCAAGACGGTTTCAGGTTCCTTCTCATTCTGAATCAGTGTGCTAATCTTCATACAGAAAACTTTGAAGACCGTGAATTGAGTTGACAATGTAATTTAGCCACCAGTACAATTAGATTTTATGTTTTGTTTTTCAGCAATATGAGCCCTATCATATCAAGAAACAAAAGGACTGTTCTGACAGTTCCTTACTTTTCAGAAAATTACTGGAACTGAGTTAAAGGAAACTCATCTTTTTATTTTTGTAAGTGATCCTGTGCAGTCAGATAAAGCCTTGCTGTAATGTGACCCACCCTTGTTGTCAAGCTTGGCATCCATTTGGACTCCAAAGGAACTTGATTCACTTAAAGTCAACCGTAGCTTGGAGACTGATTGTAATGTCACTTCACTACACTTATTACTTATGTTATATTTCCAATTGGCAAGGATTTCAAGACTCTGTTCAAGAGCAAGGAAAAGCCAAATAAATAACTAAATCCCATATTTTCTGGTGTATCTCATAGGATTATCCACCCTGTGAAGTTTGTATCAGTCATGGGCAAATCAGGAGCCACAAACTGCAGGAAAGTTTGAATTGCCGAAGAATATTGTAAAGATTATCAACAATCACAAATTGTAGTAATGGTGTATTAGCAGCATGAGGTAGAAAGCAGGCAAAGGAATTCAGGGACATCATATTTAAAGAGCAGTCTCCACCCCCTGAGTTAAAGTACACATTTAAGGAACAAATCTGAAAGAGTACTGCACATCTTCAAACCTTCTGAGAAGGGGAGTTAGGAGCCACAAGGTGATGGAAACTGGGACAGCACCATCAGTAAGGACATGTTGTATCTGAAACCCATTGAAAACCTTTGGCCGGTGCCGCGGCTCACTAGGCTAATCCTCCACCTAGCGGCGCCGGCACACTGGGTTCTAGTCCCGGTCGGGGTGCCGGATTCTGTCCCGGTTGCCCCTCTTCCAGGCCAGCTCTCTGCTGTGGCCAGGGAGTGCAGTGGAGGATGGCCCAGGTGCTTGGGCCCTGCACCCCATGGGAGACCAGGAAAAGCACCTGGCTCCTGGCTCCTGCCATCGGATCAGCGCGGTGAGCCGGCCACAGTTTGCTGGCCGCAGTGGCCATTGGAGGGTGAACCAACGGCAAAGGAAGACCTTTCTCTCTGCCTCTCTCTCTCACTGTCCACTCTGCCTGTCAAAAAAAAAAAAAAAATCCTTTGGAGCTGCTCAACAGGGTTGTCTATGGGAAAATACAAGCATTATGCTTACTGGAAATCACCTGTTGTAAGTAGTGCACTGAGAGGAATCTCTCCAGGGTTTGGCAAGATGCTGCCATGAGGAAGTGTCATGTATTGGTGGATACTGCTTTAGGAGTCTATCAAGAACAAGCATGAAGAAGTCTCCCTTTTCTCCTACTTAGGTACCACAAAAGAAATTTTTTGGTGGTCAGTGTTTTATTTTCCTTACTGAGAAGCAGCTATCAGTTTATAAGCTTCTATATAGATTATTTGAATAAATAATAATAAATCTTCCAAAGTGGTTTTTGTCAGTAACTTGAATGACAATAATTTTATAATTATCCTAGGAAAATTGAATGTAGTAATGAGCACATATGATTTTTTTAAAAAGATTTATTTATTTATTTATTTATTTGAAAAAGTGACAGGGAGAGGCAGAGAGATTTCCATCCATTTGTTCACTCCCCAGATGGGCACAACAGCCAGGACTGGGTAAGGGCAAAGCCAGGAACTTCATCTGCATATCCCTTGTGGGCAGAAGGGCACAAATCCTTGAGCCATCTTCCACTGCTTTTCCTAGGCCATTTGAAGGGAGCTGGAGCAGCTGGGCCATGAATCAGGCCCATATGAGACTGCTAGCACTACAGACGGACACTTACCTGCTATGCCACAATGCCAGCACTCAGCATGTGCAATCTTAAAATGATGTTAAACATTGGCATTTTCCTTTACACAGATAGAGTTGGGAGGTGAATCTCAGAAGGCACCAGTTGCCATATAACTCCTTTCTGAACAAGTCTATTTCCTTTTCATTTTCATGAAGATTTTATTAGGGCAAAGCTTTCTATACTGTAAAAACCACGATTCTTGTATTATAGATCTTCCTTTGAATTTTTGAAAGATTTATTTATTTGAAACGCAGAGTTACAGAGAGGCAGAGGGAGGGAGGGAGGAAGGGCGAGAGAGAGAGAGAGAGAGAGAGAGAGAGAGAGAGAAATCTTCCATACATTTGTTCATTCCCCAAATGGCCACAATGGCTGGAGCTACACCAATCCAAAGGCAGGAGCCAGGAGTTTCTTCTGGGTCTCCCAGATGAGTGCAGGGGCCCAAGGATTTGGGCCATCTTCTACTGCTTTCTCAGGCCATAGTAGAGAGCTGGATCAGAAGTGGAGCAGCCAGGACTAGAACACGCGTCCATATGGAATGCTGGCACTGCAGGGGCAGCTTTACTCGCTACGCCATAGCGCCGGCCCCAATAAATAAATCTTTAAAAAGAAAAGAAACTTGAGGTCAGTTCTTGGTATACAAAATTAGTATATAAAATATTTATGTGGAGATCAAGTGAATAGCCCAGTTTCAATGACCGCTATATCATTTATCCAGGCTGTGAGTAAACTGTAGTGATTTTAAATGAATTCAAAGAAAGTAAATTTAAGTTGTTGAATTTTTATGGAGAATTAACAAAGCAACACATGCAATGATTTTGGATTTTACCAGTGACACCTATCCTCATATTTCTCTGTATTTTAATTTTTAATTAGTGTTTAACAGATTCAATGTGATTTATAGATACAAGTCAAAGAATATATTGATATTCTTTTCCTTTCACCCTCTTTTTTTTTTTGGTTTTGAAATAATACATTTTAAGTTCATGTTACAATAAAAAGGCTTAATACAAAACAGATTAAGAAATTTAGCAAGGGAAAAGAAAAAGACCCTAGTTAAATGGAAATTTAAACAATGGCTATAAACAATTTTGAATGAAAAAATGACCATTTCACCCATATAAAGTAAATTTCAAAGTAATCACAGATCATTAAAACTATAATAGTATAACATTCTTCACCATTGGTTTGACAGGGTTATAAAGCAAAGTTTTACAGAATTATATTTGCAGCAATATTGATGCATACAGACATTTCTTTCTTTGTTGCTTGATTTTTAAATTATAGCTCCCACATATAAGGGAGATGACGTACTTGTCTTTCTGGGTCTGGCTTATTTCCCTCAATATAATATCCTCCATTTGTGCACATTGCAGAATTTCATTCTTTTTTATAGCTGAATAATATTCCATTGTGTGTATATATACATACCACACCACATTTTCTTTATCCGTTAATTTCATGATGGATACCTTGGTTGTTTCCAAATTTTGGCTATTATGAACAGTGCTGCTATAAACATGGTGGTGTAGGTATTTCTTGGATACATTGTGTTCAAGTCTTGGGTATATTCTCACTAGTGGGATTGCTGAATCATATGACAAGTCTATTTCTATTTTCTAAAAAATCTCCACACTGTTTTCCACAGTGGCTACACTAGTTTACATCCCCACCAACAATGTGTAAGTGTTCCCTATTGTCCACATCCTGGCTAGTATTTGTTACTCTCTGTGTTTTGGATTTTTACCATTCTGACAAGCAAGAGGTGATATCTCATTGTGGTTTTCATTTGCATTTCCATGATGCCTATTGATATTGAACATCTTTTCATGTATCTGTTGGCCATTTGTATTTCTTCTTTTGAGAACTGTCTCTTGAACTTCACTTATTTCTGAGTTGGATTGCTTGTTTTGTGTTGTTCTTTTTAAGTTGCTGATATACTCAGGTTATTAAGCCTTTGTCATATAGGTGGTTTGTGTCGCTCCCCCTCTTCGCGGAGGAACGACACAGGACCCTGCGCTGTTCTTTTTCTGCTCGGCCCTCCGCAGGTTTGCTGCTGGTTCTTCCCGGGTTGGCTACTGACCCTTCCACCTCCGTGGAAGGGCGGTTCCCCCTGCCACTTTCCCCACTTCCGCGGGGGAGCAGCACACCGCCGGCCGGCTCTCTTGGGGGCTGCACAGGTGTTCCTTCAGATAGATGTTCCTGGTGCATGCCGTCTCTCTCCTCCTTTATAGTCCTCTTCCACCAATCCCAACTCTGCTACCCACACGCTGAGTACGCTGCTCTCCTGCAATCAGGAGCAGGTCCTGCTGTTTATTGGTTGAACTGGAGGCAGCTGTGTAGAAGCTGTTTCCTCCTCTCCCAGCGCCATATTGTGGGAGAGCAGATGCATAGAATAAGTCTTAATTCCAGTAACAGTCTAATCTGAGTTGCTCCCCACAGTTTGCAAATATTTCTTTTCTCATTCTGTTGTCTGTCTCTTCACTCTATTCATCATTCCCTTTGCTGTGCAAAAGCTTGTGAGTTTGATATAGTCACACTTGATTAGTTTTGCATTTATTGCCTGGGCTTTGGGGTCTTGTCCAAGAAGTTGTCCCCTACAAAAATGTCTTGGAGTGTTTCCTCTACATTTTCTTCCAGCAATTTCATAGCTTCAGGTCTTAAATTTAGGTCTTTGATCAATCTTGAGTTAATTTGTATATATGGTGAGAGGTATGATTTTAATTTCCTTCTCCTACATAAATATATCCACCTTTGCCAGTATCATTTGGTGAAGAGATTATCTCCATTGTATAGTCTGGAAACTTTTGATGAAAATCAGTTGGCTCTATGTATATAAATTAATTTCTGGGCTTTGTATTCGGTTCCATTGATCTATGTAATGGTCTTTATGCCAGTTCCAAGCTGTTTTAATTACTACAGGTTTCTAATATGCTTTGAAATCTGGTATTGTGATGTCTCCAGCTTGATTTTCTTGTTCAGGATCCTTTTGGCTAGTCCATGTCTTTTGTGATTCCATATGAATTTAAGCATTGTTTTTTTCTAACTCTGCAAAGAATGCTGTTATTTTGATGGAAATTGCATGGAATGTGTAGATTGGTTTAAGTAGTATAGACATTTTTATGATATTGATTATTCTGATCCATGAGCAGGGGATATCTATTTTTTGTGTGTATCCTTGATGATTTCATTCATTGGTGTTTGATAATTTTCAGTTTAGATATCTTTAACTTATTTGATTAAATTTATTCATAAATATTTGACTTTACACATGGGATTTCTTTCTTGATTTCTTTTTCTGTGAACTCATCATTAGCATATGAAAAAGCTACTATTTATGTATGTTTATTATATAACCTGCAACTTTACTGACTTGGTTTATCAATTCTAACAGCTTTTTGCGAGGGTGTTTAGGTTTGTCTATATACAACATCATACCATCTGAAAACATATTCATGTTTGTTTGATTTTATTTTGATTTAATTTGACTTGAATTTAATTTCCTCTTTTCCAATTGTGATGCCCTTTATTTCTTCTTCCTCCCTAAATGCTCTTGCTAGAACTTCTAGTACTATATTGAATATGAGTGGTGAAATGGATATCCTTGTCTTGTTCCAGATTAGAGGGGAAATGCTGTCAATTTTTCTGCCTTTATTATTTTGAGGAATGCTCAAAGGGCTGTTGAATCTTATCTAATGCTTTCTCTGCATCTACTAAGGTTACCATATAACTTGTTCTTCATACTATTGATGTGATTTATGATACTTATTTATTTGTGAATGTTGAACCACCCTTGCATTTCTGTGATAAATTCCACTTGATGGTGTTCTTTTTGATGTGGTTTTGAGTTCAATTTGCTAGTATTGTGTTGAAAATTTTTTTATTTATATTCATTGTGGATATAGGCCTATATTTTTCTTTCTGTGCCATGTCTATGGTTTTGGTACTGAAGTGATATTGGCCTCATAAAAAGAGTTTGGCAGAATTCTCACCTGTTCAATATTTTGCAACAATTTGAAGAGTATTGGAGTTACTTTCTCTTTAATTTTTTTTGTAGAATTCAGTAACAAAATGATCAACACCAGAACTTTTCTTTGATGGAAGACTTTTAATTACTGCTTCAATTTCATTGCTTGTTATGGGTCTTTTTAGATTGTCTCTTTTTGATTTAATCTTGTTAGGTTACATGAACTGGGAATTTACCCATTTCTTTGATATTTTCCCATTTATTAGCAAATAGTTCTTCATAGTCATTTCTTATTATACTTTGTATTGCAGTGGTATCAGTTGTAATGTCTCCTTTTTATGTATAATTTTTCTCATTTTTCTTTGTTAATCTGGCTAGATGTCAATCTATTTTCCTCATTTTCCCCCAAAGCAATATTTGTCTCTTAATATTTTTAGTTTCAATTTCATTTATTCTTAATCCAATCTTTATTATTTCTTGCTACCTGCCAATTTTTAGTTTTGTTTTTGTAAGTCTTCAAGTTGCATCATTAGATGATTTTATTACTCTTAAGATTCAAAATTTTATATTTGGTTTCAGTAGTTTCATTTTGTTATGTGTACATGTGGTTATCTTTCAATTTTAAAGTTTATATAGGGTGAACAAATTTCACACCTAAATCTGTATATATGAAATATCTGAAACTTTTATAATTTAAATAAAATTTTAAAAGATAAAAATAAAAACATAAAAATACAACAGTACAGAATGTGTAAAAAAATCATGTATTTCATATATACAGATTTAAGAGCATAGTGATACCACTTACTCTACCCTCTGTCATGCCCATGCTCCCGCTGTACCTGTCCCTCCTGATTCCTTATACTTTCTCTTAATGTCTACAATGACATACTTATAGTTTATTTTATAATAATAAACTTAACTCTCACTAAGTAAAGAATTTACCAAATAGTAAGAAAAAAACACTGTTCCTCAACAGTAGAGACAAGGACTTTAACTATAATCAAATCCCAAAATGACAATTTTGCTTATATACATTACATTTTTTGTACTCTATTACTTAACACAGTTCAGGGAAAACATATGTTTGTCTCTTTGAGACTGGCTTATTTCACTAAGTATAATGGCTTTCAGTTGTATCCATTTTATTAAGACAGGATTTCATTCATTTTTATGGTTGAATAATATTCCATAGTGTATATATACTACATTTGCTTTATCTAGTCATTGGTTGCTGGACATCTTGGTTGATTCCATTCCTTAGCTATTGTGAATTCAGTTGTATTAAACATGGGAGTGCAGATAACTCTTTCAAATGCTGACTTAACTTCATCTGGGTAAATGGGATGGCTAGATCATATGATAGATCTATTTCAAAATTTCTGAGGATTCTCCATGCTGCCTTCCATAATGGCTGTACTAGTATATATTCCCACCAACACTGGATTTGGCACCCTTTCCCCCACATCCTCACCAGCATTTATTTATTTATTTATTTGATCACTGTATGAGTGTCATTCTAACAGGGTGAGGTGAAGCCTCATTGTGGTTTTGATTTGCATTTCTCTGAGAGCTTGTGATCCTCATTTTTTCATGTGTCTGTTGGCCATTTGAATTTCATCCTTTGAAAAATGCCTGTTACTGTCCTTTGACCATTTCATAACCAGATTGTTTTGTTGTTGTTGGGTTTCTTGAGCTGCTTACAGATCGTGGATAAAATTCCTTACAAGTTGTATAGTTTGCAAATATTTTCTCTCATTCTGTCAGTTACCTCTTCACTTTGTTGTTATTTCCTTTGCCCTGCAAAAGCTTTGTAGCTTGATGTAATCCCCTTTGTCTATTTTTGTTTGATTGCCTGTCCTTCTGGGGTTTATTCCAAAAAGTCTTTGCCTATTCCAATATCAGCAGAGTTTCCCCAATCTTCTCCTCTAGTAATTTGAAGGTGTCAGGTTGCAGACTTAGGTCTTTGATCCATTTTGAGTTGATTTTTGTATAAGGTAGGGGGTCTTATTCATATTTCTGCACACAGAGATCCAATTTTACCAGCATCATTTGTTGAAAAAAATGTCCTTTCTCCAGGGATTGATTTTAGCACTTTTGTCAAGATTGTTTGGTTATAGATGTGTAGATTTATTTCTGAGGTTTCTATTCTGTTACATTGTTCTACATGTTGATTTTTTGTGCCGCTACCAGGCTATGTTGATTGTAACTGCCCTCTAGTATATCTTGAAATCTGATAATGTAATGCCTCCAGCTCTATGTTTGTTGTTGAAGGTTACTTTAGGTATTCAGCATCTTTTGTGTTTCGATCTGAATTGTAGCATTTTTTCTAGGTCTCAAAATATGTCGTTGATATTTGATTGGGATCACATTGAATCTGTAAATTGCTTTTGGTAGTATGGACATTTTGAGAATATTCTTAAAATCCATGAGCATTTAAGATTTTTTGATTTTTTGTGTCTTCTTTCTTTTTTTAATATTTTATGATTTCCATTGTTGAGCTCTTTCACTTCCTTGGTGAAATTCATTCCAAGGTATTTAAAATATTTGTAGCTATGGTGAATGGGACTAATCTTACAAGTTCTTTCTCAGCCATGGCATTGTCTGTGTATACAAAGATTATTGATTTTTGTGTAGTGATTTTATATTCTACAATTTACCAAATTCTCTTATGAGTTCCAAGAGTCTCTTAGTAGAATCTTTTGATTCTTCTATATATACAATCATGTCATCTGAAAACAGAGAGAATTTTATTTCCTCCTTTCAAATTTGTATCCATTTGATTCCATTTTCTTGCCTAATGGCTCTGGCTAAAACCTCCAAAATTATATTAAATAGCAATGGTGCAAGTGGGCATCTTTCTCTCATTCCAGATTCAATATTATGCTTACTGTGGTTTTGTCATATAGTGTGTTGATTGTGTTGAGGAGTGTTTATTCTTTACCCAATTTGCTTAAAGTTTTCATCATGAAACGATGCTGTATTTTATCAAATGCTTTCTCTGCATCTATTAAGATAGTCATACAGTTTTTTTCTTCAGTTTATTTATGTGCTGATGTCTTTGATTTGCCTATGTTGAACCCATCCCTGCTTGCATACCAGGAATAAATCCCACTTGGTCTGGGTGAATGATCTTTCTGATATGTTGGATTTGATTAGTATTTTGTTGAGGATTTTTGAATCTATGTTCATCAGTGATATTGGTCTATATTTTCCTTTCCTTGTTTCTTTTTTCTGTTTTTGGAATTAAGGTGATGCTAATTTTGTAGAAGGAATTGATGAGGATTCCCTCCCTTTAAGTTCTTTTGAATAGTTTGAGGAGAGTTGGTACTATTTCTTCTTAAAAATCTAACAAAATCCAGCTGTGAACCCATTCAGTCCTGGGCTTTTCTTTGTCAGGAGGGTCTTTATTACTGATTCAAACTCAGTTTTGATTATTGATCTGTTTAGCTTTTCTATGTATTCATGCCTCAATTTTGGTAGATTATATATGTCCAGGAATATATCAATTTCTTCTGGATTCTCCAATTTGTTGGCATACATCTGTTTGTAGTAATTTCTGATGATTCTTTTTATTTCTGTGGTATCCATTGTTACATCTCTTTTTCATCTCTGATTTTATTGATTTGGGTCTTCTCTCTGTGAGGCTTATTGGGCCTATGGTGAATAAACTTTGTTTATTTTTTCAAAAAGCCACTCTTCATTTCACTGATTTTTTGATTTCATTTTTTGTTTCACTTTTGTTTATTTTCTAATTTTAATTATTTTTCCTCCTACTAATTTTGGGTTTAGCTTGATGTTGCTTTTCTAGGTCCTTGAGATACACTGGTAACTCATTTATTTGATGTCTTTTCCACTTTTTGGTGTAGGCAGCAACTTCTATAAACTTTCCTCTTAACACTGCTTTTGCTGTATCCCATAAGTTTTGACATGCTGTATTGTCATCTTCATTTATTTCCAGGAATTTTAAATTTTTCCTTTTGCTATCTTCTTTGACACACTGTTTATGCAGAAGTGTGTTGTTGAATCTCCATGTGTTTTCATTCTATCTACAGATTCTTAACTTGTTAATTTCCAGCTTCATTCCATTGTGGTAAGAAAATATATATTACATGATTTCAATTTTTTTTAAATTTTTTGAGAGTTCCTTTATGGCCTATCATATGATCTATCTTAGAGAAAGTTCTAAGTACTGATGAAAAGAATGTGTATTCTTCAGGTATTGAATGAAATGTTCTGTAAATATCCGTTAGGTCTACTGGGTCGATAGTGTCCATTAGCACTGTTTTTTCTTTCTTGATTTTCTGCGTGGTTGATCTGTCCATTGTTGAAAGTGGGAAGATGAAGTCCCCCATTACTATTGTATTGCAGTCTATGTCTCCCTATAGATCCATTAACATTTGTTTTAAATGTGAGGCACCTTGGCATTGGCTGCATGTAAATTATTAAAGTGACATCTTCCTGTTGAATTGATATCTTAATGATTACACACGTCCCTTCTTTGTCTCTTCTCAATTTTGTCATGTTAAAAACTATTTTGTCTGATATTAGGATAACTACTGCACATTTTTACTTTCCATTAGCATGGAATATCTATTTCAATCTGTGTGTCTTCATTATTGAGGTGTTTATTTTAGGCAGCAAATAGAAGATTCTTGTTTTTTTAAATTTATTCATACAGTCTGTATCTTTAAATTGGAGAATTTAGGCCAGTTACATTCAAGGCTCTTATTGATGTCACAATTTGGTCTTAACATTTTCTGTAAATATTCCTATTTTTTTACTTGGATTTCATTTATACTTTTAGTAGGAGATTTTCTGCTTTAATATCCTTTCAAAATGATGACTATCAGTCTGTTTCCATGTGTAGTACATCTGTAAGAATCTTTGGTAGGCCGGCGCAGCGGCTCACTAGGCTAATCCTCCACCTTGCGGCGCCGGCACACCGGGTTCTAGTACCGGTCGGGGCACCAGATTCTGTCCCGGTTGCCCCTCTTCCAGGCCAGCTCTCTGCTGTGGCCAGGGAGTGCAGCGGAGGATGGCCCAAGTCCTTGGGCGCTGCACCCCATGGGAAACCAGGATAAGTACCTGGCTCCTGCCTTCGGATCAGCACGGTGCGCCGGCCGCAGTGCGCCTGCCGCAGCGGCCATTGGAGGGTGAACCAACGGCAAAGGAAGACCTTTCTCTCTGTCTCTCTCTCTCACTGTCCACTCTGCCTGTCAAAAAATAAAAAAAATAAAAATAAAAGAATCTTTGGTAAAGCTGGGCAACTGGTGACAATTTTTTTGCATTTCTTGTTTTGGAAGGTCTTTATTTCACGTTTATTCATAAATGAGAGCTTTACAAAGTACAGTGCTCTGGATTGACAGGCTTTTTTTTTTTTTGGCCTTGGATTTTGTTTCTCCATTCTCTCCTAGCCTGAGGGTTTCTGATGAGAAAAATGCTCTGAATCTAACTGGGGCTCCTCTGAAGGTAATCTGACATTTCTTTCATGCACATATTAGATTCTTACCTTTATGTTTTACTGTTGGACGTTTGACTACAATATGCTGTTGTGAAGATCTTTTCTGATCATATCTATTTGGAGTTCTATGTGCTCCCTGTACTTTGAATGTCCCTTTCTTTTTCCAAATTAGGAAAGTTTCTTACTATTATTGCCATGAATAGGACTTCTAATCCATTCTCTCTTTCTATACCTTCAAGATCCCTTAAGATATGTATGTTTGGGGCCGGCACCACGGCTCACTAGGCTAATCCTCCGCCTTGTGGCGCCGGCACACCGGGTTCTAGTCCCGGTTACCCCTCTTCCAGGCCAGCTCTCTGCTGTGGCCAGGGAGTGCAGTGCAGTATGGTCCATGTGGGGAGCAGCTCGGACTAGACTGTTACTGGAATTAAGACTTATTCTATGCACCTGCTCTCCCACAATATGGCGCTGGGAGAGAAGAAAACAGCTTCTACACAGCTGCCTCCAGTTCAACCAATAAACTGTAGGACTTGCTCCTGATTGGAGGAGAGCAGCGTACTCGGCGTGTGGGCAGCCGAGTTGGGATTGGCAGAGGAGGACTATAAAGGAGGAGAGAGACGGCATGCACCAGGAACATCTAAGGGGAACATCTAAGGGGAACACCTGTGCAGCCCCCGAGAGAGCCAGCCGGCGGTGTGCTGCTCCCCTGCGGAAGTGGGGAATGTGGCCAGGGGGAACCGCCCTTCCACAGAGGTGGAAGGGACAGTAGCCAACCCGGGAAGAACCAGCAGCAAACCCGGGGAGGGCCGAGCAGACGAAAGAACAGCGCAGGGTCCTGTGTCGTTCCTCCATGAAGAGGGGGAGCGACAGTCCAAGTGCTTGGGCCCTGCACCCCATGGGAGACCAGGATAAGCACCTGGCTCTTGCGATCGGATCAGCGCGGTGTGCTGACCGCACCGCGCCGGCTGTGGTGGCCATTGGAGGGTGAACCAACGGCAAAGGCAGACCTTTCTCTCTGTCTCTCTCTCTCACTATCCACTCTGCCTGTCAAAAAAAAAAAAAAAAAAAGATATGTATGTTTGGATGTTTGATAGTATCCCATTAATCTCTAAGGCTTCCATCTGCTGGTTCATGTCCCATATGGCCATAATGGCTGGAGCTGAGCTTGTCCAAAGCCAGGAATTAGCATCTTCTTCCAGGTCTCCCACACAGCAAGCACTTGGGGCATCTTCCACTGCTACTCAGTCCATAAGTAGAGAACTTGATTGGAAGAGACACGACACAGCTGGGACATGAACCGGTGCCAATATGTATACAGATGCTGCAGGCAGAGGCTTAGCCTACTATGCCACAGTACTGGCCAAAGATTTGTCTTCTATCTCAGATATTCTTTCTTATGCCTCAAAAATCTGTTGTTGAAGCTTTCCACTATAAGACATATTGAATTCTTCATTTCTAATATTTCAGCTTGATTTCTTCAATGTATCAATCTCAGCAAAATTTTCATTCATATTATATATGGATTTCTTTGTCTCATGAATTTGTTTCTTTGTGTTTCTGAGTAATCTTATGATAATTCTTTTGAATTCTTGTTTCTTTATCTCTACATTTATTTTTAGTTGTTTGTGGCAACACTTGTTGGTTTCCCCATCTAATGTGTTTTATCATTGAACGATGTCCCATGGCTTTGTGGGGTTCCTGTTATTTTGACGAATACCTAGAGATATGTGTTTGCTGGTGCCAGGGAGCTCTGGTCAGTGTTCAACAGTGGGAAGAGAATCTAGGGTGACTTCCAAATTGAGTGTGTTAGATCTCTGTTGTCAATAGGAATGAAGTTATGATCACACTTGTTGGCATAATCACTACATCATCTCCTCTCTTCCAAGGGCATCAATGCCTATACCATAGTGGGCACAGCCCCTACCCACACTGGTGCATGAACCACACAAAAGATCTGTGTATTCCTCAGTGGAGCATGGAACCCTCTGCAGGTACCCACCCTATGGAGTCAGGGAATTCTGGGCTCTGATACCAGACAGTGATTGCCCAGAGACTCAGCTGCCCCTAAGCCCTTCCATGCTTTCACAGAATTTCCAGTCACAGCATGCATGAATCCTACAGTCAATGTGTGTAGATGATCTGCTCTCAGCTCTGCAATCCTGCCCATCCATGGAGAGAGCAGACATTCCCAGAGTCAGCCGCCTGTGGATGCTTCGCCTTGGCAGTATGAACCCTGGAGTCTGTGGTAAATTGAGAGGGTGGGATCACCTCACAGGACTAGGTGGTTGCCCAACTCCCTGTCAACGTTCCCACTCAGACTCAATGTCAGTAGGGAACACAAATTTTTCCTTCTGGTAAATCACCTGGTTTTGCCTATGTGAGAGCTGCCACAGCCTCTACTGATGCCAAGATTGGGCCTTCTCCTCCCCAGTTGCAGAATGCCCTTGTGTGGGAATGGCAAGAATAAAATATGCTTTCCTTTCACTGGATTACGTGGGTACCCTGCCTCTGTCAGTTTGGTTCACAAGGTTCTCCCTCAAGCAATATCACCAGTGACATGGGCTGCCTCAGTCTGCTCTCAACTCATTCTCAGAAGCCGTGTCTCCTCCAGCCCCCAGCTGCGGGAATCATGAGTGGTTTCTCCGCTCACTGCTGTGTGTCTACACTTTGCACGCTGCTCCATGGCATCCTGCTTCTTTCTGTAGAATTTTGACTGCAATCCTCTCTCCAACTCTCCCCTAGGGATGCCCTTTCTCTGCTTTTATTCTGCTATGTTCCGCTCATCAAAATTAGTATGTCTTTTTCCTATTCATCCACTTATTCATAAGATTTTCTTATCATTAGATCTTTGAAACATTTCTCTTTTTGATGTAAGCACTTAATGCTATAAAATCCCCTCTTAATACTGCTTTTGCTGTATCCCACAGGTTGTGTTTTTGTTTTAAATGATTTCAAGAAAGTTATTGATTTTTTATTTTAATTTTTTCAATGACCCACTGATCATTCAGTACCATGTTGTTTAATTTCCAACTATTTATGAGTATGCTCTTGTTCTTGTTGTTGATTTTTAGTTCTATTCCTTTATGGCCTGAGAAGATACGTGGTATGATTACAGACTTTTTAAATTTGCCAATATGATTGTAAGCTTTTTAAATTTGCCAGTACTTTATATATGACCTAATCTGTGGTCTATCCTAGAAAATCTTCCATGTGCTGATGAGAAGAATGTGTATTTTGTCGCTGTTGGGTGAAATATCCTGTAAATGTTTTTTTACAACCATTTATTTGATAAATATTTTGAACTCTGATATTTCTTTATTGATTTTCTGTCCATTGATGATAGTGTGGTATTGAAATCACCACTATTATTGTATTGGAATCTATCTCTGCCTTTATGTCAAGTAGTATTTTCTGTATATACTTGGTGTTCTTGTATTAGGTGCATTATATTTATGATTATTATGTCTATTGCTGAATTGAAACTTTTATCTTTTTTTCCCGTTCTTTTCTTTTTATTTTTTTTCTTTATTTTTTTTTAACTTTTATTTAATGAATATAAATTTCCAAAGTACAGTTTATGGATTACAATGGCGTCCCCCCCATAACGTCCCTCCCACCCGCAACCCTCCCCTTGCCCACTCCCTCTCCCCTTCCATTCACATCAAGATACATTTTCGATTCTCTTTATATACAGAAGATCAGTTTAGCATACATTAAGTAAAGATTTCAACAGTTTGCTCCCACACAGAAACATAAAGTGAAAAATACTGTTTGAGTATTAGTTATAGCATTCAATCTCAATGTACAGCACACTAAGGACAAAGATCCTACCTGAGGAGTAAGTGCACAGTGACTCCTGTTGTTGACTTAACAAATTGACACTCTTGTTTATGGCCTCAGTAATCACCCTAGGCTCTTGTCATGAGCTGCCAAGGCTATGGAAGCCCCCTGAGTTCACCGACTTTGATCATATGAATTGAAACTTTTATCAACATATGATGACCTTCTTTATCTCTTTTACAGGTTATATTTTAAAGTCTGTTTTATCTGATATCAGGATAGCTATGCATGCATGCTTTTGTTTCCAATTGCTTGCTTTATACTTTTTCAACTCTGCACTTTCTATATCTGTTATTTCATAGATTTTCTTCAGTTCAGGATCTGATTCTGGAGGAGTATTATGTTCTTTTGGAGGTGACATGGTACTTTGCTCCTTCATGTCTCCTGTGTCCCTACATTGATGTCTGCCCATCTGGTGTGTCCATCTCTTCTTCTTATGGAATAGGTTTTATTATAAAAGGCTTCATGGGTTAGCTGGAATTCAGGGTATCACTTGGCTTATTGCTTTGGCTTTCACTCCAGGTGAGCCCAGGACTATAGTTTCTCAGTGATTTCTTTTGTCTTAATCAATGTCAATTGTGTCTATAGGTGATACAGTGGACTATTCTACTGCAGTTTGTAGGGATAGAAGGATGAGTCTGAGATGAATAGGGGCTTTCTTGGATGTGTAGCTTTGGTACAAAGAGAGTTCAGTGTTGGTTTATCTGGCAAATATGATAGCCAGGGCCTTCTTCTGGATAGCCTGAGTGATGCTGGGGTTTGGGGAACTGATTGTTGTGGCTCTAGAATGCGTAGTACTGTTGGACCCTTGCTCAGGTCCTGCTGGGGCTAATAATACAAACAGCCCTAGTACTAGGCTAGGGTATGTAAACTAGACTCTTTTCAAGTCCTACAGGCTGACTACAAAGTATACAGGAGATTTTACTCTGGAGGGTATGAGTCCAGAGAGGTAGACGGTAGGTTCTTCACTATGTCCATCGGGTAGATTCTAGTGGCACTGAGAAATTCAGAATGAATTGTTCCAGTCTTGGTGTTGCAGGGAATAGTGGGTCGTTACCTAAACCTTCCAGGGCAGAAGCATATTTTTTATGGGCTGGTTCTGGTGTTAACCCCCAGAACCTAAGGTGAATCTCCATTTGCTCACATGGAGTGTGTGAGCATAGCTCAGGGGATAATGCCAAAAAAAACTCTCACCATTGCAGGATGCAGGGGATCTATCCTTTGCCCCAAATGTTGCCCTAACTCTGACGATGATGCTGGTAGGAGAACAGAGGCCTCTGTTCTCTTTTTGCTACTGAGTATAGCACTCTGTGGGAATAGGGGAGGGAAGGAAGGTGGCTTCCTGCTCCAAGTCAACTCTCCAGGCTGAGGTAAAAGTCAGTGGGTGACTGTGGAATTCCCTCTCAATTAACACAGAGTTTCAGGGCACACAATGAATACTTCCTACCTGAAGGTGGTAAGAGGGCGGCTCACAGGCGGCAGCGGACTGCACCATGTGGCTGGGTGAAGCCACATCTCTGTCTTCTCTCCTCTTCATATTGTTCATGTACCATTAAAACATATCATGTAAGGAGACATCCTAATGTTCATGGAATGCAGATTAAAGGGTGTTATTTTGGTCCGAAAGTTAGTGAAATCCATGATAGTATTTTCAGAGTATACATTTTCCATTAACTTTTTGAAGACCACTTATATTTTTCCATTAATACCTCTATGGTCTAGTTGCATACAAAAAAAAAAAAAAAACATGATTAGATTAGTTCTCTCTGCTGAATAAAAGACTTACTAATGTTTATGCAGTATTTTACCTAGAGGCTGAATTTAAATTTTTTTAAATATAACCCTATGTTAAATAACAAATGGTAATAAAGAAAAGGATGTTTTTGGCCGGTGCCGTGGCTCACTAGGCTAATCCTCTGCCTAGCGGCGCCGGCACACCGGGTTCTAGTCCCGGTTGGGGCGCCGGATTCTGTCCTGGTTGCCCCTCTTCCAGGCCAGCCCTCTGCTGTGGCCAGGGAGTGCAGTGGAGGAGGGCCCAGGTGCTTGGGCCCTGCACCCCATGGGAGACTAGGAGAAGCACCTGGCTCCTGGCTTTGGATCAGCGCGGTGTGCTGGCTGCAGCGCGCCAGCTGCGGCGGACATTGGAGGGTGAACCAATGGCAAAGGAAGACCTTTCTCTCTGTCTCTCTCTCTCACTGTCCACTCTGCCTGTCAAAAAAAAAAAAAAAAAAAAAAAGAAGAAAAAAAAAAAGGATGTTTTCTTGTCTAGTTACCTTAAGAATCCATGTACTGTGCCAAAGAGAGATGGGTTTAAGACAGAGGGAACAGAACTAAATTTTTTAAACCTCGCTATTTTTCCAGTTTTTGTTCCATGTAATCATTTTGTTTACTCTTGTTACCTATTTTAATTCTCATAGCTGCTCTATTTAATTTATAAAATATACCAATATAAGTAAATAAATAAGCTTTATTGTTAGAAGTTTATGAATGAGCAATCTATTACTTAGAGACATTTAATAATTTTCTCTAGTAAAATAAATTGGGGGGGGGGTAACTGGAACTGATATCCAACCTTGCCTGACATATACACTGTTCAAAGCTCTATGGCAAAATGAAATTAAGTTCATTTTCTCTATCACCCTTCAATGCAAATTAATCTTCTCTTTGGCAATTTATTCTATGTTGTGAATATCAGGAATGCTTACCTATGGGGTTTTTAATTTGCTATATATCTCGTATATGATTTTGACAGAGAAACAGCTGAATTTTCTGAGTGGGTTATATTACATTGATTGTGACTCAGTTACACTCTTCAGTAAATATTATTTATGGATTTTCCCTTTGCTCTGCAAATTGAGCCATACACCACGCACTCTAAAGTGCCTGCCCTGGAGGAACAAAAGTAGGGCAGCTTTAATAGTGTATTTTGTTTTTTAAAGTGTTGGCGTTCAGCTTATTGGAAGGCACATGATAGAACAATGCTCCCCCTTTTTCAGTAAATGATGCTACATTTCTTGTTGTTTTCCAATTTTCTGGACCTCTGTATAGCTCCATGATTTTCCAGCTACAATTGTTACTGTGCGTGGAAGTTCATTAGTCAATTCTCTGAATGCCCAAGGATCCATTTTATTTGGTCCCGCTGGTTTATGTATGTTCACAGTTTTAAAAAAAGTATTCCCTGGAGAGTTTTAGTCAGGAGTTATTTTTTCATTTCTTTTTCCTGTTCTGTAAACTTCATTTTCTTTGCCAGCACTGCTTTCTTAAGGTGTTATACCATCTCTAGTTTTTATTTTCTTCATGTTTCCTATAAACACAGGCTTTAAAAATTAGCTAATTTTTCTTATCTTTTCAGAGAAACTGCCCATTTGTATGCTTTTTAGTATTACTCAGACTTCTATTATTGTAAGTGCCCTTTTGCCCTTACCCTAGGTTTCACAACATTTATTCCCTTCATCTTTTTACTTTTACTACTTAAGCACATTAGAATTCACCT
Source organism: Oryctolagus cuniculus (assembly GCF_051225735.1). NCBI lineage: Eukaryota > Metazoa > Chordata > Mammalia > Lagomorpha > Leporidae > Oryctolagus > Oryctolagus cuniculus. The sequence goes on along the minus strand of NC_142868.1, from coordinate 155,679,762 downwards.
ATGCTCACTAGCATATGAATACTAGAGCTTACATGTTTTGTCCCTTATTCTACTAAATTGTGTTATGGAATAACATCCAGAGATAGAAAAAAAGACATTGTGGTTTATGCTTGTGTGTGTGTGTGTGTGTGTGTGTATGTGTGTGTGATAAACATGGGGGATATAAATCATGAAAGAAATTTATGTTATATACCACAGGTCCATGAGTCATTTGCCTATGCTTATAATTCATGAATAATGATCCATAAGAATTAAGCAAATCTTTATTTTTATATTAGGACTCTTTCATACAAACCTTATTCTAAAAAAGCAGAAGAGATACTGGTAGAGAGAGAACTAACTGAACCAGAGATAGCTTGGTTTCTACTGAGCTATATTTCTAGCCTCATATATTGGCAATTACCTCTCCTTCAAAAAAAATTTAAAAAAAGATCTTTTTGGAAACCTGCCAAAGATAATTCCATCTGCAGGTAACAAAAGCATTGGACAGTTTTAAGGTTCTTGAGAAGTCCGTAGTTACCCTCATAGTTACCTAATCTGCATGTTCTTTTCTCTGCACCTGAAGATGCTTGTACTATTTGCCTTTCAAATGATATTCATGTCTTTTGTCAGTCTTAACGTGTCAGCGTCTTTGCTCAATACTGAATACATGGCAGGATGAGTGCTTACAATGAGATAAGCCATATCCATTTTAGAGCACACACTCAAAGAGGATATCATATGAAGTGCTTATTGGAAAAGAACATATCAACATAGGGTATTCGCACTTATTTACTAAGAGTCTACAGTATGATCTATTTTTTTAAGATTTTATTTATTTACTTGAGGGGTACAGTTAGAGAAAGAGAGGGAGAGAGAGAGAGAAAGGTCTTTCATCCACTGGTTCACCCCCTAAATGGCTGCAGTGGCCAGAATTGGGTTGATCTGAAGCTGGGAATGAGGAGCTTCTTCCAGGTCTCCCAAGTGGGTGCAGGGGCCCAACAACTTGGGCCATTTTCTACTGCTTTCCCAGGGCATAGCTGAGAGCTGGTTGGGAAGAGGAGCAGCCAGGACATGAACTGGTGCACATATGGGATGCTGGCACCACAGGTGGAGGCTTACCCCATTATAACACAGCATTGGCTGCTACAGTATGATCTATTAAACTACCTGTAATTGGTATGAGTGAAAGACTACAATCAAAACACAGGGAGATTACATACTGGTATTATATCATTGTTTAGGGGCATGTGTATGTGTATACATATTTGATCATATGTACATACATACAGAGAGAAGGGAGAACTTAAGTATTATGTTGGAACTAATTTATAGACAAATAGCATTATATTTATATACACAACAGGGTTGTTAAATATGGTACGCATCTTTGTTCATGAACTCAGTTAACGTTGGATATCTAATCTATGTAATTTGAATCATGTATGTTGTCTTTCTTAGTAAGAGTAGACAGAAAATACAGACATATCAGCAGGGAAGATAGTAGTACAAAATGGAATAAAACAGAGAATATTAACAATGTTTAAGTTACCACAAAACAAAAGTAATTTTTGAGATATTTAAAACATTTTTCAAAAGATGAAGGCAATATTCACCAGTATTCAGGATAAGTAAAAGAAAAATGCATACACAGTTTGATAAAATGAGCATTAGACATTGCTTTATGGCATAGTGGGTAAAGCTGGCATCTCATATGGAAGATGGTTTGTGTCCCAGCTGTTCTACTTCTGATCTAGCTTACTGCTATTGGCCTGGGGAAAGCAGCAGAAGATGGCCCAAGTGTTTGGGCCCCTGCCACCCATGTGGGAGACCCAGATGAGGCTCCTGACTTCTGGCTTTGGAATTGGCCCAGTGCTGGCTGTTGTGGCCAACTGGAGAATGAACCAGCAGAGGGAGGATCTTATTTACTCTCTGTCTCTCCTTTCTCTGAAACTCTGACCTTCAATGAATAAATAAATCTTTTAAAAAGAGATAGTACTCATTTCTAGAGTTCAAGATTAAAAAGTGAATTTTGAAATAAGGAGATAGAAAACTGAAAACTATTAAAATAAAATAAATGATAATGTTTGAGAATTGAAGAAAAATTAATATCCCCAGATAATAATGAAAAAGGCTACACTTCAGCAAGTTATTCTGGATCATAAACAAGGAAAAAAAAATACTATCAGTTAACTATCAACAAATAGCTAAATTCAAATGCATTTTTATAAAGAGAAAAAAAATAGGCCACCATAAAGGTATTACCAGCAGCACCAGGAGCTAGAAATTTCCATGTGAATAGTAAAATAATATAGTTTCTAAATGAGTAATAGTTTCTGGAGCTTTGAAAAGGAAAGGATTATTTAATTAAGATATAATTAACAGCAATCATTTAACAATGATAAGTTGAGGTTACTTAAAGTTCAGAAGTCTTGCTAATATAAAGACCCTTTAATCAGGTAAAAATTAAAAAAAAAATATAAGCACGAAAGAAGATGTTTGTTATGAGCTGAATTGTGCCTTCCCCAAATTTGTATGTTGAAGTGCTGAACCCCAATATGATTATATTTAGAGACATGGCTTTTGAAGAGGTAATTAAGGTTAAATGAGGGCATGAAAGTGGGGGCCCATTGTGAGAGAGTCAGGGTCTTTTTGGGAGGTAGAATGAGGAGTGTGCTAGCACAGCAGCAAGGCCATGTGAGGGTGCAGTGAGCAGGCAGCCACCTGCTAGGAAGGAGGAGAGAGCGTACCAGAAACCAGCCTCACCAGCACGTTGGCCTCAAACTTCCAGCCTCCAAAACTATGAGAAAAGGGATTTCTGTTGTTTATGCCAGCAAGTCTCTGTTATCCATGATGGGAATCCAAGTGGACTAATACAATCTGCATACTACAATCTCCTGACAGAAGAGTTGTACTCAGAATGTAGAAGATAAACTCTTACACATCAAAAAAGTCAAAGATCAACAACTTCATTTAAAATGTGTGTAAGACAATCTACTAAAGAAAATATCTAAATGATAATAGGTATATGAAGACATACCCAGCATAGTTAGTTTTGAAGAAAATTCAAACTAAAAACATTGATACAACATTCTGTATCCACTAGAATAGCTAAAATTTCAAAGTCAGCCGATATCAAACCTTGCCCAGCATGTATGCTACTGATGAAATTGTAGATTGTTTCATTATCAAAGTAAACTATGTAGTTTATTCACAATTTAACAGTTCTATTTCTAGACATATTCCTGTGCCCACCAAAGAGCACATAATAGAGTGTTAATAACACTTTGAATCATAACAGGCAAACACTGGAAAGTACACATGTGTTCATCAGACTGAATTTACACATTCTGCCATTGTCACAAAATGGGATGATACTTAGGGATTAAAAGAACAAATTGCTATTATATGTAACAACATGGATGGACCTCACAGCCACAACAATGAGAGAAAGTACTGGACCCAAAGAGTGCATAGTACAGGTTTTTATTTCTTTTGAAATTCAAGAAGAAGAGGGAGTGGGAGATGGGAGGGTTACGTATGGGAGGGAAATTATGGGGGAGGAAAAGCCACTGTAATCCAAAAGCTGTACTTGGAAATTTATATTTATAAAATAAAAGTTAGTTAAAGTTGTCGCTCCCCCTCTTCATGGAGGAACGACACAGGACCCTGCGCTGTTCTTTCGTCTGCTCGGCCCTCCCCGGGTTTGCTGCTGGTTCTTCCCGGGTTGGCTACTGTCCCTTCCACCTCCGTGGAAGGGCAGTTCCCCCTGGCCACATTCCCCACTTCCGCAGGGGAGCGGCACACTGCCGGCCGGCTCTCTCGGGGGCTGCACAGGTGTTCCCTTAGATGTTCCTCTTAGATGTTCCTGGTGCATGCCATCTCTCTCCTCCTTTATAGTCCTCCTCTGCCAATCCCAACTCGGCTGCCCACACGCCGAGTACGCTGCTCTCCTCCAATCAGGAGCAAGCCCCACAGTTTATTGGTTGAACTGGAGGCAGCTGTGCAGAAGCTGTTTACTTCTCTCCCAGCGCCATATTGTGGGAGAGCAGATGCATAGAATAAGTCTTAATTCCAGTAACTCAGTCTAGTCCGGATTGCTCCCCACAAAAGTGACAAAAGTTAGGGTATTAGGGCTATTACTGATTGAGAAGGGATCTAAGTGGTGAATGTATTATAAACTTTGATATTAGTAATTGTTATACATATGCATTTCATATATGTATAGATATATAAATATGTGCAACGATGATTTTTTTAAAAATTTATTTGACAGAGTTATAGACAGTGAGAGAGAGAGACAGAGAGAAAGATCTTCCCTCCATTGGTTCAATCCCAAAATGGCTGTGCCAATCTAAAGCCAGGAGCCAGGTGTTTCCTCCTGGTCTCCCATGCGGGTGCAGGGGCCCAAGCACTTGGGCCATCCTCCACTGCCCTCCAGGGCCACAGCAGAGAGCCGGACTGGAAGAGGAGCAACTGGGACCAGAACCCAGCGCCCATATGGGATGCTGGCACCGTAGGCAGAGGATTAACCAAGTGAGCCACAGTGCTGGCCTCACAACAATGATTTTTATTATAGTATTTTATAAGGTGCATATGCCATCATAATGATATTTTCATTAATAATGGACCGTCAATATGACATTGGCCCCATAGACTTACAGTGGAACTGAAAAAAATCTTGTTCCCTAGAGACATTATTGACATCCTAATTGCAGCGCATTGCATTAGTCAGGTGTCTGTAGAGATGATGCTGTAAACAAACCTGCACTGGCAGTCATGTAAAAGTATAGCACTTATAATTATGTAGAGTACATAATATGAGAGTGCATTTAAAAGTGTGGAAATAGAATTAAAAGGTGAATCTATTTTGGTGTGAAAAAAATTTTGAAATTCATTCTTTTGATGAAATACATTTCCCATTAACTTTTTGAAGACCTTTCAAGTGTGAAGTTAAATGGATATGTACTGGTTTATGTATTTATTATGGTTCTTAGTTATAGGGTGCTTCTTCTAATTATATAAGAAAGAGATTTCTATAAAATAGTATGTCATGTGATGCCAGCAGTCTCATATATCTCTCATGTTTATGTGTGATTGCATCAAGAGGCCACTTCCACTGATAGACCTATACGAGGTTTGTTTAAGTCCACTCTATGATAGTCCTACAGCAAAACACTTAATGATGCATTTCTCAGGAAGTATTTCATTAAGTGTACATGAGTATATACATTATTTTTTAAACTTTTATTTTATAAATATAAATATCCAAGTACAGCTTTTGGATTACAGTGGCTTTTCCTCCCCCATAATTTCCCTCCCATACATAACCCTCCCATCTCCCACTCCCTCTCCCATTCCATTCACATCAAGATTCATTTTCAATTATCTTCATATACAGAAGATCAATTTAGTATACATTAAGTAAAGATTTCAACAGTTTGCACCCACATAGAAACACAAAGTGTAAAGTACTGTTTGAGTACAGTTGTAGCATTAATTCACAATGTATAGCACATTTAGGACAGAGATCCTACATGGGGAGTAAGTGCACACTGACTCCTGTTGTTTATTTAACAATTGACACTCTTATTTATGGCATCAGTAATCACCTGAGGCTCTTGTCATAAGTTGCCAAGGCTATGGAAGCCTTTTGAGTTTGCCAACTCCGATCTTATTTAGACAAGGTCATAGTCAAAGTGGAAGTTCTCTCCTCCTTTCAGAGAAAGGTACCTCCTTCTTTGATGGCCTGTTCTTTCCACTAGGATCTCACTCGCAGAGATCTTTCATTTAGGTCTTTTTTTTTTTTTTTTTTTTTTTTGCCAGAGTGTCTATAAGAGTATATGCATTATTAATACTTTCCAGTATCTTTGGTATCTAGATTGTTTCTCTTGTTATTTGTACTTGTTCCTTTTGTATTTTCTTTAGAATATTTTGTCTGAAGTATCATCTATTCTGAAAAATATGTAAAGAAGGGACAAAAATTCAGAAGCAATGTTTAATATAATCTGTAAAGAGAAAAAGCAAAATCAAGACAAAGGGAAATACTCTTATTATATTGCCTGTACAGTAAATTGTCCAATAGTGTAAACCATTTGATACTTTTTAACACAAAATTAGTCCATGAACAAAATATAGAAGGTTTATTTAAAGTAAGTTCATAACAGAATATACATGCTAAGCATCTTGATAATATTGTTGCAAAATAAAGAGGTAATATATAGGCTAGAAGGAGAGGGGGAAGGAAATATCTTCAGTTTAATAGGGAAACTCCAACAAACATTGTTTTTATTTGATGGAACTAGGAGTATATATAATAATTAAATATGATGAGCTACTAAATGAGAAGGAAGTTGGCCAACACATGAGTCAAAATCCCATTTGCCATAACAGGAGTAGATTATATAATAGCTGAAATTTATTGATCAATAATCTCAGTAACACATAATTTAGAGATATGGAGGTAATTAATAGAAGAATTTAAAACACAGCAAAGCAAAAGTAAATCTGAGCTTTTTTGATGCAGAACCACGAATGTTAAAAAAATCTGTTTTGTGTGAAACCTGTAAATTTACTATTTTAATGATTTATTTTGATAATGAATAAGCTATTTATAGAGTATTTATAGAGTTGTTTGCCAACCATTCTTGCACATTCATAAGTGATAAAATTTATTAGCCAGTTTAATAAAAACTAGTTGAATTAAAAAAGAAATACTCTTTGATCCAGCTTTTCTACTAACAGAAATTCATATTACAGATATTTTTTGCATTAATGCACAAGATATAAGTAAAAATATTCATGATAGTGTTGAAGTCAAGAACATAAATATCCTCAATAAAAACTGGTTAAGCAGTTTTGCTAAAGTCATGCATTTGGTTATTCAGGTTTATTATCTCTCTGCATCTGTTTTGGAGTACCTAAAGATATGTTGTTATTAAATGAAGTCAGAAAATATATAGAACATCTTATTTTTATTATTGTTTGGTCTACTATATATAAAATAGATTTATTATGAAAATATATAGGTTTATACACAGCACAAGCCATGCAAACACATTTTTTCAAAAGTTGATAAGCTATTTTCAACTATTTCAAGGAACAGCTCTGTGGCAAGATGAAGGACTTATTTGGGGGGGGATTTATTACATTATACATTGCTCAAATTATCCTAAAAATGGGTTTGTTTCTAAATAAATAGTAAAAACCTTTTCCTTTGCATATTTTGGCTTAACTCAGTTCCTTATTTGCAGTGAATGAACAAAAATGGCTGATTATATTAATTAAAAATGAAATGTGCTTTCAAAAACTATTTATTTGAGAGGTGGAAAGAGAAAAGGAGTCCTCCCATCCATAGCGTGATTTCTCAAATGCCCACCAACCACTGGTTGGGCCAAATCTGAAGCTGGGAGCTGTGAACTCAAACCAGGTCTCTTCCCTGGGTGACAGAATCCCAATTACTTAAGCCATCAGCACTGCCTCTCAGGTTCTGTGTTAGCAGGAAGTTGGAGTCAAGAACCAGAGTTGTGACCAGAACTCTGATGTGGAATGTGACATCAAAGCAATGTCTTAACTGCTGGCCCAAACACCCATCCCAAAGGAAATGTTTCAGTTGAGATAGGGAGCCCTATCTATGTGACCCAACCAAAGTCTTCTAAACTTAGGCTGCAGAATTCAGCAGTGATTTCTTGTTCAACATCAATTTACTGAAATAGCAGCTAACCAACATTAAGTGCCTTGAGAAATAATTGAAAGGATGACCAGAGTCCTTGTTAGAGAGTAAGTGTCTGTGAACTTCATTGTAATTAGGTTTAATTAGGCTATTTCTGCTCTCTGTCCACACTTACATTATTGGCCAAAGTATACCAAGGCTGGTGTAGTTCTGCTCAATTTGAATCAAAATTGCTCTTTTCTAGGTAGGAATTTCATTAAGGTCAGAAACATAATGGGAAGGACATAACAGTTGAAAAGAACTGTGTTAGTGTCCCCTCCTCTTCCCTTTTTCCCAAGGCAAATGGCCATCTGTGATCATTTCTCTCCATATTCCTTAAGAAATTGGACCAGTTCGTCTTTGCTGTATGAAACACCTGGCTTACAAGATAACTCCTGAGCCTAATACAGTTACCTATTTCAGAGCCAAAATGAGATCGTAGCGTGAACTATAAATGGTAGTAGGGCAGTGGTTAAGAGCGTGAGTTTTGTTCACAGTTTGATGACCTAGTTTTGAATTTTAGCTCCATCAGTTACCAGCTGAGAATCTACGGGCAAGGTATTTAACCTCACTGAGCTTTCATTCACTCATTTGTGGAATGTTGATAATAATGCCTAGACAATAAAGTTGTGAAAAAAATATAAATTTCAGGATGGTGCCTGCAGAGTGTTTTAAAATAGTAGTGTATATAAAATGAAATGAGGACATAAAAAGGGAACAAATCAAAATACACACTCGTATCTTCTCCTGGCTAAGTGATATTTTCAGCATTAAATGAGGCCAGCATGGTGATCTTTTTTTAGAAGAATCATTATATGTTTTGGACAGAGATTAGCTATTCTATAATAATATCTAGAAAGAATATTGAAGATCCGAAAAGAACACTTTGGATTTGTTATATTATACGTTCTTCCTGTGCCTGGCAAGTACATATATTGTTAAAATATACAAATTAGAGAAAATACCTAAGACTGTCAAACTATAAAGAAATAAAAATATTAATGAGCAGCTGGTGCCATGGCTCAATAGGCTAATCCTCTGCTTGCGGCGCCGGCACACGGGGTTCTAGTCCCGGTCGGGGTGCCGGATTCTGTCCCGGTTGCCCCTCTTCCAGGCCAGTTCTCTGCTGTGGCCAGGGAGTGCAGTGGAGGATGGCCCAAGTGCTTGGGCCTTGCACCCCATGGGAGACGAGGAGAAGCACCTAGCTCCTGCCTTCAGATCAGCGCGGTGCGCCGGCCACAGCACGCTGGCCGCACTGGCCATTGGAGGGTGAACCAACAGCAAAGGAAGACCTTTCTCTCTGTCTCTCTCTCTCACTGTCCACTCTGCCTGTCAAAAAAAAAAAATATTAATGACCATATTTTCTTGGGAAGCTTGCCTCCAAAGTATCAATCTTGTGATCTTATGAATTGATTCCAATTATAACATAAAAACAGTTCTAATTTGATTGTGGATTTTGTGACTGCTACATTCGTTAATTCAAAAAAATATTTACTGATCACTTATTTTATGCTAAATTTTTCAAAGGAAAACACAGGTGATTTTTTAGAAGATTGTTTGAAGGGCAGAGTGATAAAGGGAGAAGTGGGGGGATGAGACATCTTCCATCTGCTGATTCATTACTCAGATGATCACCAAAAGCCAGGGCTGGGCCAGGTAGAAGCCAGGAGCCAGGAATTCCACCTTGGTCTCCCACATGGGTGGCAGAGATTCAAGCACTTGGGCTGTTTTCTGCTACTTTGTGAGGCCCATTAGCAGGGAGCTGGATTGAAAGCAGAGCAGCTGAGTCTCAAACCAGTACTCTAACATGGGATGCCTAAGACACAGGCTGCAGATTAAACTGCTCTGCCCCATGCTGGCCCCTGATTTTTAGCATCACGCAGCTTTCTCCTGAGAAAAAAAGATGACACACAGGCAAACATACAAATGAATACACAAAGATTAATTTAAATACATGCATGAAATCAAAATTTAGAGAACAATGGTGCACCATGACAGCTCTAGTGGGGTTTATTCTTATTTGTGTAAATGTTTCAAAAGAAGACATTTGGAAGAGAGAACAATTAATTCTTTTAGTATCTGGCAAAAATTGCAAATATCTCAACTTCCAAAATATACTAGCAAACACCAAATCATTTTGTAATGATTCATGATTAAATAAAGGTAATTTTCAATCCAACTTTTCAAATTCTTATTTATAATCACTGAACTTAAAATTCATTGTACCAAAAGGACTCAGCTCTCTCTCACTGTGAACAATTGAAGTTCCATCTGTCACTATGGTATCATTGATTTCATTTTAAATCCTCACATAATGACAAAAAGCCAAGATCTTTCATCTAATGACATCATAAAAATAAAAGCAAATGTTAGAAGCAATTATAAATTACTAATTTATTTATGCTTTTACTAGAAAGTTTGATGCTAGATCCTTTAGTAGCAAGCAGGAAAAAAACAAGCAATCACAATAACAAATTTACATCCAAAGAACTGAAACTGCTCACCTAATTGCTGTAGAACCCCTGAACACTATATGGTAACTTGCAGCCATCTTATAGAATCCCTCAGCTGGTTCATTACACACTGCAAGCCAAGGTATAAATTCTGATTTTCTTTGTCAAGTCCTATGTTATGTTACTGTGACCCTTTTAAAAAACTTACTTAAAAGAACAGAAACGTGGAGGCCAAATGAAAGGTAACATGCTGTTTAATTAACACTGATCCCCTCCTACAAGAAATTAGTTAAGCTCAAGGAGTCATTGAATAACCATTAAATAAATATTGTTTCCTTGTATTCATTTCTTTCTCTTCATCTTTTCGCTAATTTAAGGAATTCAATCCTTTGAGCATTAATTCCCTCTTCACCAAAAAAAAAACCTCATCTTTTAATTTCACCCATTACCCCTCCCTCAAAGACCATAGGTACAGTTATTTATCATCTGTTGCTTTGTGGTTGTCTATGGTTTATGGGTTTGCAAATTTTCGTTGTACATTTTTTCTGATGGTTCCTATCCAAGTCTGTCATTTTCATTCAGTTGTGCTGAAGCTTTGTAGGAGTAAATAGTATTGTTAGTAGCATAAGCTTGAAGCCTTCTGAAAGACTTGTTCCAAAGTAGTCAAATCCATTTTAGTATTCAATTGCTCTAACTTCCAAGGTTAAAGTCCCATTTTTCACAGGCACAATTTTAAATGCTACAAAAGAACATACTGGCCTGAGAAGCAGCAAGTGACTGATGATGCTATTGATTTTAGCCTTGGTTGGCTTTCTATGCGGATCTTCACCGTACTCGCCAAGCATATGAAAGGCAATCAAAATAAACTTGCTAGAACAACAATAAAAATTAAACAGTGCTTTTAATAAACCTTGGAACTACTGACATTTTGCATTTCCTTATTAATGTTGTAAAAATGGGTTAAACATCCTAGAACCTCAAATTAGTGATATACAGATGGTGAAATGGCATTTTCAAGTTTGATCTCATGTAACCTATAAAGTATGCTTTTATCATTGTTATATGTTGGCATATTTAACATCCAACTCTATACAAGAGACAAGTGGCTGAGATTGAAGTCATTTATGTTTATTATTTTTATTGTAGCAAATGTCTGATGTTTTTCCAGCATGAGACATTTACTTAGGTAAAAACTTTCAAAGATAAAGTATTGCTCTTTCTGTTTTCTTTTTTAAGATTTATTTATTTACTTGAAAGGCAGAGTTAAAGATGCAGAGACAGAGAGTTATAGAGAGAGAGGTTGTCCATCTGCTGGTTCACTCCCCAAATGACTGCAACTGCCAGAGCTGAGCTGATCTGAAGCCAGAATCCAGGAACTTTTGTAAATATAGGAAGATAATTGTAATCAAATTATGAATGCAGACACCCAGATTTTATACATGATGCTTCTAGTTTTGGAAAAGAAATTCACACATACAGTGCACAGACATACATATACAAATATTTTAAAGCAATTCTGGGTGAATTTCCTGTCTAGATGATTGCTTCCTTTTTTTTGTTAATTTGCTCCATTGATCATGTATTTATTTTAAAACAATATTTTATCTTGAATAGGGAAAATTCAAGATAATAGTATGTCAGATGGTGGGAAATTGTAGGATATAAAAAATTGCCCTATCATTTAAAATCCAGTTGACAGTATTGTATTATTAAAAATAGCCAGCCAAAATTTGGCACAAAGAAGGGAAAAAAGCCATGTGTTTCAGAATTACTTCATTTAGTGCTAAAATTTCAGAAACATCTTTATTTTTTCTCCCTGAGGCAATGAACTCATAAAAATCATCTTAGAGTTTTGAAAGGTGAATGCATTTTCAAAAGCTTCCTCTAATACAAAGGTTACATCAGATAATTCTTTAGTAAAGACAAATCAGTCCTTTGTATCAAAGTTGGATTAGAGAATTTGGAGAATGATTTTTTTTGTCCCAGCTCAGAACTGGCAATCTGCATCCGCTGTCAGTGATCCAGAAGGTACAGTGATAAAAGCACCCAATTTCTAATAGGGCAACTTTGAGAACCAAAGCTGGTGGGTTCCTTCCTACATTTGCTTCTCTTCCTGCTGAGTTGCTCTTCTTCACTGCTCACCACAGTGGATGACTGCCACTCTGATGTGCTCACGGGAGCTGCAGCACTGAGGGGTAGCAGGAAAGGCATGTGGCTGATTGCCTGCAGGTGTCTGACTGCAGGATGTCTTCACAGTTCATTGAAAACCAAGGCACATATCTTAGTGGAGCAAACCAAACACAAGGCCCTTGTCACTTCAGTTGATTTTTAGATATGTCATGGTAGGAAATAAGAGCAAAAGTAAAATTTGCCTTATACAAAAGTTAATAAAATGGGATGGGGAGAAAAATAGGCAAATTTGTGTTTTGAGATATTTTGGAGAAAAACTTACAAACCAGCTGGATTGTATCTCTTGCAGGAACTGGCTGCATGATGCTGGCTCATCACTGAAGAGACCTGGGTGTCCTTTTCTGTTTAAAGTAATAAATTACATATATTTGCATCTCCAATGTAATGCACTCATTGCTAGATTGTATAACTATCATCTCTCAATGCCTCCAAACTTACAGGAAATATCCCACCTTGAGGGGCTGGCACCATGGCGCAGTAGGTAATCCTCTGCCTGCAGTGCCAGCATCCCATATGGGCGCTGGTTCGAGACTCAGCTGCTCCACTTAAGATCCAGCTCTCTGCTATGGCCTGGGAAAGCAGTAGAAGATGGCCCATATGCTTGGGTCCCTGCACTCATGTGGGAGACCAGAAGGAAACACCTGGCTCCTGGCTTCAGATCAGTGCAGCTCCGGCTATTGCAGCCATTTGGGGAGTGAACCAAAGGAAGGAAGACCTTTCTCTCTGTTTCTCCCTCTCACTGTCTATAACTCTACCTCTCAAATAAATAAATAAAAAATATTTGAAAAAATCCCACCTTGAAGGAAAAAAATAACCTTTCATACTCTAATATCATCATAGGTTCATTTTATTGATATTAAATGTAATAAAGCACAAATTTTTTTAGATTTATTTTTTTATTTATTTGAAAGAGTTATATAAAGAGAGGAAGAGACAGAGAGAAGGAGGGGGGAGGGGGGAGAAAGAGTGAGAGAGAGAGAGAGAGATTTTCCCATCCACTGGTTCACTCCACAATGCCATAATGACCAGGTCTAGGCCAGGCTGAAACCAGGAGCTTCTTCCGAGAATCCCAAGTGGTTGGCGGGGACCCAAGCAGTTCGGACATCCTCTGATGCTTTCCCAGGCACATTATCAAGGACCTGGTTCAGAAGTGCAACAGCCAGGCCCCGAACTGGTGCCCAAATTGATTGCTAGTGTCACAGGTGGCAGCTTAACCTGCCATGCCACAATGCTAGCCTCACAATTTGTGCTTTAGTTAATTTTTATCTTTATGGAATAAACTAGAAACTTTAAATTCTTGACTCTGAAAAGAAGTTTCTGAATTTGTTGTAACCCTAGAGGTTAGACAAGAAGGATTAAAAGCCCAAGATCTGGGGGCCGGTGACCCAGAAGAAGTCCTGGTTCCTGGCTTCCAATTGGCACAGCTCCAGCCATTGTGGCCAATGGGGGAGTGAACCAGTGGATGTAAGACTCTCTCTCTTTCTCTCTCTTTGCTTCTTCTCTCTCTGTGTAATTCTGATTTTCAAATAAATTAAAAAAAATCTTAAAAAAAAGCCCAAGATCTGAAGGCACCATTTCAAATTAATATATGACACTGTCAGCTTATTAATCATCATAGAGAAATAAAATGTGAAAGAACTGAAGAGAAATCAATTATAAACAATTGTACCTACTGGACTATTATATAGAAGTAGAAGTACAAAGAAAAGCACACAAAACATAGGCTGTCTTTTTGCTATATAAGATCATAAAAAACAATGTGATGTCAGAAACAAGAGATGAAACATAAGTATTCTTGTTCTGATGTCATCATGACTACAGCCAGAATTCTTCTGTCCTCCAAAAGCTGACAGTGGAATGACCAGATGTGATGACTTTTGCTTGGAAGGGATGTCACAGGGAAAACAAATTTACCCCTTTACTTAAGTCTAAATTTACATCAAATGCTGGCCCTGGCACAGAATGAAGAAAGGGACTCAAATATGTGAATTAAAAAGTCCTACGTTAAAGTAACAGTTTTAGTGTTACACAACTAATTTTATTTAATTTATTTTTAAGACATTTAGTCTTTTTTTTTTAAGATTTTATTTATTTGAGGGCAGAATTACAGACAGTGAGGGGAGAAAGAGAGAAAGGGCTTCCTTTCGTTGGTTCACTTCCCAAATAGCTGCAACAGCCAGAGCTGCGCTGATCCAAAGCCAGGAGCCAGGAGCTTCTTCCAGGTCTCCCACCTGGGTGTAGGGGCCCAAGGACCTGGGCCATCTTCTACTGCTTTCCCAGGCTACAGCAGAGAGCTGGACCAGAAAAGGAACAGCCGGGACTTGAACTGGCATATGGGATACTGGTGCCGCAGGTGGAGGATTAACCTACTGTACCACGGTGCCGGCCCCCACACGACTAATTTTAGATAACTTTCTCTAATAAATTCCTAGGAAATTTGAGTAATTCCTACTTTGATTGCCGAGTAATACATATTATATTATTACAGACAAATTACTGGGCATTTAGTATTTCTCAGTTATTTTTCTTTTTCTTTCTTTATTAGCCTAATATTATGATAAATAGATATGTAGATAGATGATAGAACAAAAGTAAATAATCTTAAGCTAAAATATCAGCAAAGTCAAAGGAAGAAGCAGTCATTTGTTTTTTCATTTTTTTATTTCTTGAAATAAATATAGCTCTGGAGCTACACATCTAATAAAATGTGCATTTCACAACCTGCAATGTTTTTTATTCACTGGAATCCCCCATGTAGGTTCCAGTAAAAAAGTTTATCCACAACTGATTATTGATGGATAAGATTATGAATGCAAACACTGGGAATAATTAGGGGAGTTAAAATGTTAAATTGAAAGTTAATCTTTGGCTGGCACTGTGGCAGAACCAGTTAAAACCCCAGCCTGAAGTGCCAGCACCCCATATAGGTGCTGAGTCAAGTCCTGGCTTCTCCTCTTCCACTCTCTCTCTGCACCCACGTGGGAGACTTGGAAGAAGCTCCTGGCTTCGAATTGGCTCAGCTCTGGATGTTGTGGCCATTTGGGGAGTGAACCAGCAGATGGAAGACATCTCTCTCTCTCTCTCTCTCTTTCTCTCAAATAAATAAATAAATAAAAATAAATCTTTAAAAAAAATAAGAAGTTAACTTGATACAGAATAATCAGAATATTAAAGGTCTTGGGGGCTAGAAGCACAAGGTTCCCCAGTTGAGGGTGATTTCAACAGGACTGGGAGCTGAAGAGATAGATAAACAGTGACTCAGCAATATCTCATGCTGACGTCCTTATTCCCTTTTACATCGGTGAAGTTCAGACCATTTTCAGGAAGGCAGGCATTCATCATTTCTGAGAGATCAAAGCTGTTAGAGGAGATAATGTTGAAAGTAGCCACCCCAATGCATAGCTAAATATGGCAAAAGTGGAACACTTTAATTTGAGAATGTGAAAAGCTATGATTTGGCAGCTAATAAATGTTCAATTTCATAAATTTTTTGAAGCTCTCATCACTTGAGGCTGTATTAAATGTTTGAAATGTGAGCACAGGGACAACAAGGCAGAGGCTGCTACCTCATGCAGAGTAGGTAGTATTCTCAGGGAGGGAGGATCTGTTTAGAGATGTGGAATTGAACTGCCTCTTCTGTGACACTGTTAGCTTTCCTGCCACTTGTGCTTAGTATCTCTCAAGCCCTGACTGCCTTGAAGCTAAACAACTGACAAGAAGCCTTGGCTTGTTTGTGGTATGAGGATGTGAATGCAGATGAGGTGTGCCTTTTTGGACACTCTGGACAACTTAAACTTCCCTTCTGACAAGGGATTTCTGTTTTAATTCATCATTGCCACTTTCCCTTACATTTCTACCTAATAAAATGGATTTTGATTTAGATCTCACAACCTTGGAAAGATTTCTAAGAGCTGGGATGGTTAGTCATTATGCTTTTCTAAACAATATCCTTGTTAAACCTGCAGGGCAATCTTGGAAACATTTTTATTCATGAACTATGGCAGTGGAAAGTATTGTGAATTAGTGCTTGGTTTTGGGTGAGACCCAGATTTTGTAAGTGGAAATTTTATTTATTTCACTGTAAACAATGTGGTCTATGCTTGCCTTGATATTGGTAATTATTAGTAAATAATCAAAATTCCACCAACTGAAGATAATTCATCTGTTCCTTTTTATTTCTTAAGCATGAATTGAGGATAATAATATGAGTTGTGTTTAAAGATCAAAGAAGTGCGGCCAGCACTGTGACCTAGCAGGTAAAGCTGATGCCTGAAGTGCTGGCATCCCATATGGGTGCTGGTTCGAGTCTGCGCTGCTCCACTTCTGAGCTAGCTCGCTGCTGTGGTCTGGGAAAGCAGTAGAAAATGGCCCAAGTCCTTGGGCCTTTGCATCCACATAGGAGACCCAGAAGAAACTCCTGGCTGCCGGACGCTTGCCAGCGAGCATCCAGCGTAGTAAAGACACGATCGCTGCTTACTCGGTTCTCATGGAACTTTATTCATCCAATGCAAGGCGAAAGAAAAGAAGCCAAGCCCCTGCCCTCTGCACAATACTATCCCCATTATATACCCAAGGTTCCCCTAGCAGGACACTCCCAGCCAATGGCAAGTCTGTTCACATGCAGTCCATGCAGGCACAGTCCAATCAAGTTGAAGGGCACATAGTGCCTCAGGTCGAAAGTTCATCTTGCTCCATCGGGGTTGTTTGTGTGTCTTCAGGACATCCTGTGGTTAGCACTTCCTTGTTTGTTTTGCTCAGCAGCCAGCACTTCCTTAACTTGTTTTGCACAAGTTGTTACAACAGGCCATGCAAACAGCAAAGTGAGGAAGTTCCCACAGGTGGCCAGCCTGCGGTTCCCCACACCTGGCTCCTGGCTTCAGATTGTCCTAGCTCTGGCCATTGCAGCCAATTGGGGAGTGAACCAGCAGATGGAAGACTGACACCCATTCACTCACTCTCTCTCTCTCTGACTATCCTTCTCTCTGTGTAACTCTGACTTTCAAATAAATAAATCTTTTAAAAAAAAGATCAAAGAAGAAACAGAAAAGAAACTTTTTTGGATTATAATTCAAGATATTTTCATGTTCTAGGGAAGATAATCTATGCCTACTACCCTGTCAACCTTGCATAGGATAAAACAAGGCTCTGCAAGTCTGTGTCCTGATACGACTATACACTGGTAGGTCTTCTGCCATTTTCTACAACAAGATTATCAGAGTTAATTTCTGTATGTCTTCTATTCCCTTTTATATGATTCACCTTAGAAAACTTGAGCATATACGGTTAATCTTCGTTCCTACATTCTAGTCTCAATTGGACAACATCCACTCCCTAACCTTTTCTATTATATGTTACTCTTTATTACTCTTCTTATATATTTTTATGCTTTATGATTTACTATGTAGTTTTTTTTTTCTGTTTGCCCAACTGAAACGTAAGCTTCATAAGAGATTTTTGTTGTGTCATTTACTGCTTGTTCTCAAGCAAATAGACAATATCTTGCATAGTGTAGATAGGTAATAGTTTTGGAATATACACATTAATAGAATTACTAAAACTATAAATGATATCAATAATTGATATTTAGTGCCAGGTGATTAAGATGCCAAATAAGATGACTATATTCTACATTGTAGTATCTAAGTTCAATTCCTGATTCTGGTTCCTAATTTCAGCTTCCTGCTAACATAGTCTGTGATAAGCAGAGGTAATGGGTTGAATAGTTGAGTTTCTGCCATGCATGTGGGAGATGTAGATCAAGTTCTTAGCTCTCAGCTTCAGCCTGGCCAAGCTCCAGCTATTGTGGCCATTTGGAAACTGAAATAGCAGATAGGAAATATTTGTCTCTTTCTGTCTGACTCTCAAATAAATAAGTAAATCAATATATATATTTAGAAAAATTTTAATAGTACTTTACATGTATAACATAAAATATTAAGCTGTGATATATAATATAAAAGGTAAGTATCTCAAGATAACAAGCTAATATTTACTTTGCCAAAGATCTATGTTCTACCATTATTATAAACTCTTGCTTTGGAGAGTCCACTGTTTTCCATCTTCAGTGAAGCATAACATAAGTGCCTTGTGGTACTGTTTGACTTGGAGGTTACAATGTTGCCTAGGATGTCGGCATCGCATATAAGAGTGCCTGCTTCAGGTCCTGGCTACTCTGTTTCTATCAGCTCCCTATGAATGCACATCCACAGAGGCTGCAGACGATGGACCCTGTTGCCCTAGTCCACATGGGAGATCAGAACTGACTTCTGAGCTCCTAGCTTTGGCTTGGCCCCGCCTGGCTTTTGCAGGCATTTGGGGAGTGAACCCATAGGTAGAAGATCTCTCCCTCTTTGTATTTCTGTCTCTCTGGCTTTCAACTAAAATGAAAATAAAAGAATGGAATTTAAAAACATGAAATAACTATCTGTATTCATGTGTTTCAAAGAAGTGTTATTTAAGTGAAATTTGGACATATTAAAGAGCAAAAACTTCTTTGCTGTTATTATCAAATAATTTAATATTTTAGTTTTGCATTTTAAGCCTAATGATCTTGATTAGTATCAAAGCAATAGGATCTAGGAAATGATGCTTGATGATGGCTGCCATCCTTGCCTTTCAAACTTTAATGTGCATTTGAATCAACCGACTTCCTGTTAACTTGCAGATTCTAGTTCAGTAGATCCATGGTGGGACCCAAAATTCTGCCCTTCTAGTGAACTTTCAGTTGATACTGTCGAGGTTTCCAGATCATGAACCAAGTTTTGCATAGTGACGACCTACACAACATCACAGTCCTTAAGCAATGATCATTACCAAAAATAGGCTTGAAAACAAAAGACATATAGAAAACTGATTTTACTTCATTTTATGATTTGAAAAGTGATACCTAATGTTGCAATCAAGTACCAGTTTCATTGTGCTATTCAGAAAACTCTTACTGCTATCAGTATGAGAACTTCATATGATTAAACATTTTTACTGCTGTAGTGCTTCCTGATATATTCATTATCTTGAAATAACACAAGGTACTGCATTCGCTTGCAGCACCAGGCATTGTACAAAAGAGAATTTACCAGAAACACCTCCTTTCCTACATCTGGCCAATCATTCTCCACCCAAGACACTCAGTTGTAAAACTTGGTAATATTTTAAGTAAACCTAAGGTCATTTTGAACAACTTTGATGGTCTACTTTAAGTATGTTGAAAGATTTTTCAAAGGTAAATTCTTTGTGAAGTCTCATTTTCAACCTGATCTTTCAGTAAATCCCTGCTAGTGATGCCATTGAAAATGAAACGATTTCAAAATTTGAGAGAGCAAAATTTATTTTGTGAGCTTTAGAAAAAATAAATGCAAATGTGAATAAATGTGATATTTTTATTCAATTTATAATAGACATTGTTCACCAAGACCATAAACAAAGTCAAGGCATTTATGGTTTAGGAAAATTAACTGGCTCCTCCATAGGCCCATCTTAAGTTTAATTGACACATAATATGCTTGTATGAGGTACAATGTGTTACTTTGATGAATATATGTAGATGGCAATACAAGTAAGTATAATTAGAAATTTCATCTCAAACAGTTATCATTTCTTTGTACTGGGAACTTTTGAACTCCTCTCTAATAATTCTTTATATAATTTATTGTGAAAAATAGTTTCTCTAGTGTGCTACAGAAGAATACAAACTAACCTTTTAGGAAGGACTCACAGTATGTTCTTGGTTGTGATATAATATAAAACATGCTATAAAATTGAGAATCAATGTGTGACTTCTTATGAGGACAACTATCCCAGAACATTTTATATATGTACATGAAATTTCAAACAGACACACACACACACAGCACTAGAAGAGGTGATACAGAAATTGGAAAAGTAATATCTAATAAAATTTTCATAAGAAAATCATTATAGAGGGAAAGGATAGCCTTTGCTAGACATAGCATGTCCAAAAGAGCAAGAATAGTAAGGGGTAGCTGGAGTAGAAGTTTGCTTTTATGTGGAGCAAATTGAGAATGAATGGAGGGGAATAGGCAGAAAATACTGATTTGTGAGCCCCCTCAGGTGGTTAGCAAATCTTGCATTCACTTTCTGCCAAGAGTTGGGGATTTATTTTATAAACAAAAAAGAATCTGTGAAAAAATTAACATTGGTAGCAAGATAGAAGAGGAGCTAGCCAAAGACTTTCCAGAAATGCTGAGAGTCTAAGCCAATATATTAGCAGCAAAAATACAGAAGAGGCAAAGAACATGGGACAGATGGGGAACACACAAAGGTTCTTCAACAAGTTCATGGAAAATTTAATTGTGAAAAAAGTATGCATGGGTTTTGGAATGTTTTGCACCAAAATAAAAATTTAGTTACAGTATCCACAAAATTTTGGAGTACCAGTGTGCACATATGGTTTCTTTATAAGATTTATGTATTTATATTCAAGGGAAAATTACAAAGCAAAGGAGAGAGAGAGAGAGAGAGAGAGAGAGATTGATAGATAGATAGATAGATAGATAGATAGATAGATAGAATGATTTTCCTTCCACTGGTTCACTCCCAAAATGGCAACAGTGATCAAGGCTGAGCCAGACCAAAGCCAGGAGCCTGGAACTTCTGTTAAGTCTCCCATGTGGATGTATGGCTCCAGCAAATTAGCAGGGGACTGGATCAGAAGTGGAGCAGCTGGGAACTCAAACCCATGCCCATGTGGGATGCTAGCATTACAGGGGGCAGCTTTACCTGCAACGCCAGTCCCCACCCTGTGTGTGTATGTGTCTAATTGATTAATTGGTCTATGTGAGACTTCATATGGTTTCAATTTTGTAAATTGAAATTTACTTCAAATGTAAAATGATGATGAAAATTGTTAATATGTGTGTGACTCAAGATCTCTGTGTGACATAATTTTGAGTGTTTTTTCTTGGAAACACTTATAGTTTTGGGAGAGATTGATGAGAATGGGTTTGTCTTTCCCTTATTTATGGAAATCTCTAATATATGCCAACAATATTTTGGAACATTTTTTATAAAAGTTACAAAATGGCTTTTGGGTGCATTAGCCCACTTCTGCCTTCCATAGTTGATAAATGTAATTAATATCAGCGTGTGTGTTATATAAATTTTACAGTGTTATATAACTATATATCAAGAACTAACTTGTGACTATATATTGTTTCAAATATATACTATTAATCAGAAAGCAATCTGGATAAGAGAATAAGGATTGTCCAACACAATGAAACTAGCTGTAGAAAGGTAACACAAGACATTTACTTCCATTATGCTGGTTTACTAGTGGAATATTAACATAAAAATGTGACCACATGAATTTTAGGATATTGCCATTCATAGGAAATGCTTAAATCTTTCAATGGCAGTGAACAGGGTAAGAAAAGATTTAGTATGGTCTTGGAGAAGACAATAATGTATACCACATGTATGTTCTGATACATTTCAAATCTTCAATATGGTTGTCATGCTGATAAGTACAATAGCCTATGGCTTTTCACATACACTTATGACCTCATATCCAGTATATATAGGTGTATTGCTACTTCTTGTTTTGCTTTTCAATATGCTGTAAATTTATATCATATTGGTAAAACCTTATGGTTTCCTCTTTAAAATACCAACTATAGTAGATTTAGGCCACAATATTGTCTCTTTCCATTACTCGATGCAAGTTTCTTGATTTTCAAACTCCATACTTGTTCAATGTTGAAAAATTTATGAACAGAAAATCTGTACTTAATTATAGTGTCAATAATTATATTTTTCCTCTAAATGAACACTAGTACATTCCTTAAAATCTTGAGGGTTAAGCCAAGGATGATAGACATTAACGTCATAGGAATTTTAAATAGTGAGGGAGAGAGACTGTTGAAAAACAGTTGGAAAGAACAAATGAATATTCTCCAAAATGATTTCTTTTTCTTTTTTAAAGAGTTAAAAATTTATTTATTTATTTGAAAGGCAGAGTTACAGTTAGAGTTAGAGTTAGAGAGAGAGAGAGAGAGAGAGAGAGAGAAAATGTCTTCCATCTGATGTGTGGGGAGCAACCTGGACTGGACTGAGTTACTGGAATTAAGACTTATTCTATGCATCTGCTCTCCCACAATATGGCGCTGGGAGAGGAGAAAACAGCTTCTACGCAGCTGCCTCCAGTTCAGCCAATAAACTGTAGGACTTGCTCCTGATTGGAGGAGAGCAGCGTACTCGGCGTGTGGGCAGCCGAGTTGGGATTGGCAGAGGAGGACTATAAAGGAGGAGAGAGACGGCACGCACCAGGAACATCTAAGAGGAACATCTAAGGGGAACACCTGTGCAGCCCCCGAGAGAGCCGGCCGGCGGTGTGCCGCTCCCCCGCGGAATTGGGGAATGTGGCAGGGGGAACCGCCCTTCCACGGAGGTGGAAGGGTCGGCAGCCAACCCGGAAAGAACCAGCAGCAAACCCGGGGAGGGCCGAGCAGACGAAAGAACAGCGCAGGGTCCTGTGTCGTTCCTCCACGAAGACGGGGAGCGACATGATGGTTCACTCCTCAAATAGCTGCAATGGCCAGAGCTGGGCCACTCCGAAGACAGAAGCCTGGAGTTTCTTCCATGTCTCCCACACAGGTGCAGGGGCTCAAAGACTTGAACCATCTTGTACTGCTTTCCCAGGCCATAGCAGAGAGCTGGATCAGAAGTGGAGCTGCCAGAACTCAAACCAGTGGCCATATAGGATGCCGGCACTACGAGCCGTGGTTTTACCTGTTACTCCACAGCACTGGCCCCCAAAGTGATTTCTTACCAATGAATGTGGGTTATTATTTTTTATAATGTCTCTGTGTGAATCTGGTAGTAAGATTTTTAGCTCATTACTATTTTATGAATGCAAAACAAGTTGAATTCATCTCATTATCTCATACAACAGGGATACCATCATTCCATTTTCTAGCCCCATATGCAAAATAGCAGCTTCTCCTGCATGCCTCAATAAATTTAGAAATCAAATTAGGTCAAGAATGTAAGTAGTGAGGAAAAAAATGCCAACATTTTTCAATGTTTATTACTTTAACTTTGAAATACCTCTAACTAAATCACAAACTTCTCTAAAATTCAAGGTAGACACAACCCCAAAATTGGATTTTTAACTATTCAAGCCAGATGCACAAGTATTTTTTCAACTCCAATTTTTGCTATTCTTCTAGTTTTTAAATTCTCAATGATGTAGAAGGAGAAGACATGATTTATGTAGCTCTCCGTGAGATGTCTTCAATATATATTTATTACCTGGTTGAGTCTACTTAAGAGATTATTATAGATCTATTTTGTCTCCCTGGAAAAATTCAAGATCTCAAAACTCTATAATTTTCACAATATAACTCCTTAACTGACATTGTTACTATCATAAACAACACGAGGAGGGATCTTAAGATATTGATAGCATCAATTGACCATTCCTATTCTGTTTCCTAAGCAATTATTCTCTACATAAATTTAGATAACACCATGTAATCTACTTAAAATTGATTTAATCTAGAATAATCTTTCCAACAACTCTATGAAGTAGGAGTTAATGTAATAGAAATTTTGTAGCTGGCAAAATTGTAGATATATAAATAATTAAATCCAAGTAAGAAGGTAAAAAGAGATTAGAGTTCAAATTCAAGTACATCAGCTTTCAGTAAAGTTCATAGCTATTTTTGTTATTTTATGACACTTTTTAAATGAACTTATAGGTAGAAATATGGCTATGAGTTATATTTTCCTAAGGGAATAATTCTAATTCATTGTTTACAAAATAAATCAACATGTCAACCAGTTTATTAATCATTGTTTACTGATTTTTTTTCTATGGATCTGGAGTCTTATTGTTAAGAAAATCCAACCCAATATTGATCATTATGAATTTCAGAAATGATTTACTTTTCTTAGACCATTACTATCAGCTTAATATTGCTCTGCATTTTGTCTGAATTTCCTCCATTAATTCTTATAACAATCCTATGACGTAGGCACTACTATTATGCCAACATTGGAGATAAGAAAGTGAGGCTCATTCATTTTTTAATTTTAGTAATAACATGTTTTTAATTTACATTAGAGTCAAGGGCTTAATGCTCCACTAAATAAATAATTCAACAGATAATACCTAAAAATACCCTAGTTCAGTGAAAGAAAAGAAACCAAAAGAAATGATCATTATATCCCTAGAATTGTAAAAATAAATAAATATATAGAGATAGATAAATGATAGATAGAAAGATAGAGATAAATGAAAAGAAAGTGAAGCTTAGAGAAGTTGTAAATTATATAACTATTTAAGTTCAATTGTTCCTAAGCCATGACTTGTCTGGAATACATGTTATTAACCTCATTACTTCTATTTTATACTAATATTCAGAAAATTTATGTAATAGTTCATTGTTAACATCAGATTTTATTCTACAATATGAAGTAGTTGAACACTGCATCTCAAACTGGAATTATAATCTAATTCAACTTTTTCTTAATTCTGATCACCTTCTAGATATCCATATCTACATCCACTCAAGGGAATATTAAAAGGTGAAAATACAGGCACTCACCTAAAACACAAAACAGTCCCTCACCCCAATAACTGCATCCAGATGCTGCCTAACTTGTACATAAATTATGTAAAGCAATTTGTTGCTCCCCACATTATCTTGTCTACCTGATCACAGATCTCTGACTCATTTTTTAATCCTGTATCTATATCTGCTCATCAGTTGTTGTCTCTGCTGAAGCTCTGTGTTCTCCTGGACTTATTCATCAGAACCTTCTCTGTTGCCATCATGGTGGGACAGTCAACTTGAATATTCAAAGTTTTCTAAACCTACCATTTACATTTTTAATTACATGTTTGACAAATGCAGTGAACAAAATATGGCTGTTTCTATTTTTACCTTTCTTTGAATAGTGTAATAAGTCTTCTGGACCCACTAGCATATATTATGCATTTCTAAGGGATTGGGAGTATCTCTGGAACAGAGGTGGAAAATGGCATCCTCATTGCTACATCACATGCCATGTTTGAACATGGAGAAATTTCTGTAAATAGGAATTTTTTTATCCTTTAAATGATCTTTAAATTCTCTTTTCATTTTTATTTTAATTACTCTTAACAGTTTCAATACATTTTGTAAATATACATCTAAGAGCATAATGGTAATCCCTTTCTCCATTTCTCCCTTCCTCCCTCCCTCCTACATTCTTTCCTTCTACCATCCTCTGTCTTTTTAAAATTTTTGAGGCAATAGATTTTGAATTCACATCTTAAAAAGGCTTAATTCTTCACCAAATAAGTTTAAAAAGTAAAAAATCAAAAAGACCCTAGTTTAGTGGGAATATAGATAATGGTTATAAATATAATTGAGTGAAAAATAATCATTTCATAATTTTTGTCAATTGGTCATTTGTAATTTTTTATTAGTCATTCATAATTTCTTTCAATTAAATAGAACCATTGTTAATCTAACATCTAAATATTTCTTGTGTGGTTACAAGATAATAAATATGTTCATTTATACTTTAAGCCATTTCCTCTCAGCAATTTATGCTCAGGAATAATTTAATGCAGACTGCAATGCAAATAATTATATACTACATTGTTTTGTGCTATATTAGTTACCACAAATCAGGAAAAACACATCATATTTATCTTTTTGGGATTGTTTTATTTCACTAAGTATAATGGTTTCCAGTTGTATCTATTTTGTTGCAAAAGACAGGATTATATTCTTTTTTAAGGCTGAGTAGTATTCTATAAAGTGTGTGTGTGTGTGTGTGTGTGTGTGTATCATATTTTCTTTATCCAGTCATCAGTTGATGGGCATCTGGGTTGGTTCCATGTCTTAGCAATTGTAAATTGAACTGAAATAAATATGGGGGTACAGATAACTCTTTCATGTGCTGATTTCATTCCCTTTGGGCAAATTCTCAAGAGTAGCATGGCTAGATCATATGATAGACATTTTCAGATTTGTGAGTAATCTCCATAATGTCTTTCACAATGACTGTAATAGTTTGCATTCCTACAAATAGTGGTTTAGGGTACCTTTTCCCCCACATCCTTGCCAGCATTTACTGTTTGTAGATTTCTGTAGGAGAGCCATCCTAACTGGGGTGAGGTAGAAACCTCATTGTGGCTTTTATTTGCATGCCCCTGATGGCTAGTGATCCTGAACATTTTTTCATGTGTCTGTTGGCCATTTGAATTTCCTCTTTTGAAGAATACCTATTGAAGTCCTTTGCCCATTTCTTAACTAAATTGAGCTGATTATTGCCTTGATTGTGTTGAGGATTATTCATTCTATAGCCAGTTTGCTTAAGGTTCTTACAATGTAAGGATATTGTATTTTATCAGATGCTTTCTCTGCATCTATTGAAATAATCATATCATTTTTATTTGTTAATTTGTTAATATAGTGTATCATATTAATTTATGTATGTTGAACCATCCATGCATAACATTAATATATCCCATTTGGTCCAGGTAAATGATCTTTCTGATGTATTGTTGATAAAATCCCCTGGTCACACACTCAAGAGCCACAGTCTCTACTTGTGTCAAGATGGCATCTTATCCCTGCTGGTTGCATGGCACCCTTGTAGTGGTACGGGGAGAAAGAAACATGCTTTTCCTTCTCTGGATTAGATGGGTACCCTGCCCCCAGTTAGGACTCTAGGCTGGTCTCAAAGACAATGCAGTTCACAAGGTTCTCATGCAATATTAGCAGATCACAGGCTGCCAACTTTGCTATCAAAACCTGGTGTCTCCTACAGCCTCTGGCTGTGGGAGTCATGGGTGGTATCATACTCACTGCTGTGCTTCCATACTTCTGATGCTGCTTCGTGGTATTCCTTTTCCTTCTATAGAATTTCCACTCCAAATTGCTCTCTAACTCTCCCCTGGGAATACACCCTTTCATTTCTTCTGCTATCATCCCCTGCTCAGTATCAGCACATCTTTTCCTACTCAGCCACCTTGGAGTCCATTGTTCTTAAAACTCTTGACAGGTTATTTTCTACATTATTATCCATTATTTGCTTAACCATGCATTTTAATTTTAAAAACATCATTAAGGGACTGTCAACTCATTAGCAAATAGTTGTTGGTAATTTTTTTCTCCTTTAGAAACGTAAGACGTGATTACTGAATTTGTGATTTTTGTCTATTTTTATCAAATTGAACCTAGAAATAATGAGAAAATGTCTTTAAAATTAACAAAACACACAGTGCCATTGAGAGTTGATGCTTACATTTTAGAAAGACACTTTACTGCTAAATTAAAATGTTTGTGTAGAAACAACATATTGCACTGCTCGTCATGTTTTCGCTAATAATAGAATTATTTTTGTCTGTGAAAAGTATTAAAAAATCAAGATCTGGTGACTGAGTTGAAGTAGAGGATAAGTTCTAAATGAAAACAAATGAGAAAAGTTTGAACAGGAATTAGGAAGACCTGAATTCTCAGTTCTACCACTAATTAGTTTGTTATTCTAGTCATTTAAATATTTTCTGTCTAAATATCATATTTTTTTTTAAAGAGTGGGAAGTTAGTGATGCAAAGTCTTTAAAATAACATTTCAATTGTATCAGTAGTTCAAACTTACCTTGGAATTAGATTTGTGTGTATGCATGTGTAACAATATGTTGCTTATTTCAATCTCAGAAAATTCAACTGTATTAACTGTTCATACCAACGATGAACTTGGTTATTGCATGAGCTTATAGTATTTACCTAGAGATTCTGACATTTCTATAGACTTAAGCTAGAGGTTTGAAAAAAGGCTGGATTTCACAGATTCATAGTTTTCTTAACTACAAATTGGAGAGATTAATGTTTGCTTACCCATGAAAGTGTTATATGAATTATCTAACAGAGGAAGAGCACACATTTTGGAGACCCACAATTTCTATTCTTCCTCCTTGATTACTTAGATTTTTTTCTATTGTGAAAGTGCTTTGTCTTTTATCGCTAAGATTGCTTATCTCACAGCTTTTTGTCTTTTTACTTTGATAACTTGGAAGGTCCAATTTAGCCACTGAACAGCCTCTTTACTCATGCTCCTGCTGTTTTATTGCTTGAGAACAGGATATCTATTAACCTGCTTTAATGATCATTCCAAATACCTCTAGTTGTTTTCTTTTATTTTGAGTCCTTTTGTTTGCTTAAAAAATACTCAACAGAAATTGTAAGAAAAATTTAAGTTTTCCTGGATTATTTATGATCACATGTAAAACAGCATAATTAGCTGGTAGTTGATGTAAAATGAGCAATTAGATCAATTATGTATGTGTTTCTGTGATGATCTGTTTTTGTCTAATGAACATTCAAGGTTAAATAGCACAAACACAAGAAAAACCTAGAGCATATGTTCTGATTAAGCTGAAACATTTCCAAATTTGGTATGTCCCTCCTTATTGTATAATCTTGGGTAGGAATCTTTGGTTTTCTAGGCAAGACTCTATGTTACATGCAGATACTAATAATTTTCTACATATAGATATTAGATACATTAAGTAAAATAACTGTTAAGCATCATACTCATGTTTGGTGCATAGCAGTTCTTCAATAATTGTCAGTGTCTAATACTATTGCTATTTTATTGTTGTCATTATAACCTTATAAGAAATATTTCATTGTAAGAAAACTAATTTGAAGTTTAAAATGATGCTCCTATGCTTCATAGTATTTAGCATGCTTTCTAGATTCAACTTCATAAATTGTCTGGGTCTTGGACACAATAGTGTCAGCATCTAATCAGGAAGAGAGACAGTGTCTAGAATGGGATGCTGACCAGTCTAGACCACCACCTAGTGATGTTGGTTTTACTGATACAGAACACGCTTGCCATATATAATTCCCAAAGTATCATAAACCAACATTTTTCACATAGTTTATGCAGCAAATTTATTTGATGGCAAACTTTGAAATGAAAATGTGAGAATTTGTTCTTTATTTGTCCTGCTCAGTGGAACCCTTTCCCTGCAGCAAAATGGTGGAATTTGATGACAGTGCTGTTGTAGATCCTACTGAGAATATTATATAATGCACAATATATGCATGAAATGATCTTTTTCAAATCTGAAAATTCTGAATATTTGTGAAGTATCTGGCTTTAAATATTTTGGTGATAGTATTTGAACCTCTAGAAAGGATCACACTATGATAGTATTAAAGAGAAAAAACAGTGCCATTAAAATTAAAAAAAATTCAAGTGTTAAATATCTTCTTTACTTGTATGTCCTTTGTCTCATGCCTCCAAAAGCCATCTGTTTTGAACAATAGAAAACTTGATTCTACTTGTGTAGATTTATTAAAATGACCAAAATTTGTTGGTATTCACAGCATTTTCTGATTACATCTAGTGTAAAGTTAACTTCCTCATTTCATAGCTTCTAGCACTTCCCCAAGAAGCTTGCCAATCCTTTATTGATAAAAACCATAGCTGTCACTATTATTTCTTTCATGTATCAAGATTAAGTCCAAAGGGCACTACTTACTCAAAACAAAACAAACATGAGACTGTTCCTTCCTGACGATTTATCTTACTCTTGCTTTCTGGCCATGTGGATTTTCCTACGTGCCTAAGGAAATGATACATAAAACTGTAAATGATGTGTGTAGACATCTTAGTTGTCATGACCATTTATCACAATCTTCCTAGGAAAGATATAATATATATTAATCTCATCAATACTTTCTTCCCAAATAAATTGTATTGGCAGTTAGGAAGCTTGTGCTTGTTTTTCTTTTCTTTTTTATTTCAAAAAGAAATGTATCTAAGAGGCAGAGTTACACAAAGAGACAGAGAGAGAGCTCCCATCCACTGGTTCACTCCACTAATGCCTGCAATGGCTGGGGTCGGGCAGGGCCAAAGCGAGGCACTGCGTGGCAATCCAGGTCTTCTATCAGGCTGGCAGGAACCCAAACACTTGAACCAGCAATGCTGCCTCCAAGGGTTTACATTGCAGGAAGCTGGAGTCAGGAGCCACAACTGGGAATTGGAGTCAGGGAATCCTATGTGGAAGGCAGATATTTTAATTGTTAGGTCTACCACATGCCCCTGTATGATTATTTTTAAATTATCTAATATCAAAACTTCCCTGACCTTTATTATTGTTCAGTGAGTCACTATTGAGGTATATTTAATGTTAAATGTTAATACACTCCCAGGGTTAGAATAAGCCTCTGCAGCTTCATATGGGGTAGTTTAGGTTCACATGGACTTCAGTAGGTAAATTGAAAGCTATGGTTGGAGAATTAAAACATCCATGTGTCTAATATTAGGACATTAGATAAATAAGTAATGGTTATCCATAGGATATAACAATATAACATTAGGGGGGCTGGCTCCGCGGCACAGTGGGTTAATGCCCTGGCCTGAGGCACCGGCATCCCATATGAGTGCTGGTTGAAGTCCCAGCTGCTCCACTTCTGATCTGGCTCTCTGCTGTGGCTTGGGAGGGCAGTGAAAGATGGCCCAAGTCCTGGGGCCCCTGCGCCCGCGTCGGAGACCTTGAAGAGGCTCCTGGCTCCTGGCTTCAGATGGGCACAGTTCCAGCCGTTGTGGCTACTTGGGAAGTGAACCATTGGATGGAAGACCTCCCCCTCTCTCTCTGCCTCTCCTCTCTCTGTGTAACTCTGACTTTCAAATAAATAAATAAATATTTAAGAAAATAGAAAAGTAGAAAATAAATTAAAAAGCAATATATTAAAGATGATAAATAATCACATATATTAAAAATTTTAAATCAGTGTGAAAGTGTGCTACCAACTTTTCAATATGTCTAAGTATGTATAAATATATAGACAGAATAGAATTATTTTCAGATATAAAAGATCACGAAATAATTTGACTCTAAAAGGTTTCTGATAATGATTCTAATGGAATTGAATTACTTGTGATTTTCATTTTTTACTATTTGCTTTCTTTATATTAGATATTTTAGAATAATGTACATATTATATTTGCTGAATTTACCAACACGGCATGAAATGAAATTTTATCCCAAACCAGAAGCCCCATATTTGAGACTCAATTGCATTCCTCTCCTCCATACCGGACATTTACAAGAAAGGTGAAGAGTCAGAGATTTTACTCTGCATGCCGGCTACAGATCTGCTACACAAGTCCGACAGGTGTGATGTCTATGCTGGGGAAAAGTTTCATCTAATGTGGGTTTGCCTAAGAGCTGAGGAATTTTGAGCTCAGAAAACCATAATATTTTGAGGGAGTTGGAGGAAAATCTCTCATTCTTTGTCCCAGAAGAGGTTATAATCTTGATTACTTTTGATAGCAAGCAGACCAGTCCTTATCTCTGGGGGAGATACTTGTCTCTGTCTTTCAAGGCTGATTTCTGCACAAAGAACTTTGAAAACATACTACATAACACAAGTTGTTGATGTTTCTTGCTTAGATGTGCAGAAACCAGGAAGATACTAGTCTTCCAAAATCACTACACTAAATTTTGTTGTTTTCCTGCTTTATTTTAATCTGTAAACATGATTTGTGTTGCTATAAATAATAAAGGATTTCTGATTTAGAAATTAAAATAGAACATCCAGTTTTAAATTTTTTATTAATATAAACATTTTATGCATTCCATAGGTACAGTTTCAAGATGACAACTACATTGTCCTCATTTCCTAATTCCCCCTTCCAATCCTAAAAATGATATTTTAAATCTGCTAACGTTTGGAATTCATGCATGCCAATAAACATAATTACAGTTATCCATTTTCATGACTCTAAAATATTCCATTGTCTGAATGTATAATAATTCACTTACCCATTGCATTTATTCATGTAGGTTATTTTCAGATTTTTGTTTGTGTGAAAACCTGCCATAAAGATTCATTAATTTGTCACTGAGGGCATATATTCAACAAAAGTTTGTCTAGGGAATTTTAATAGTGGGATCACAGACAATTTTAACACATGATGAACATTACTAGATACTGCAGTGACTTTTCCAAGTTGGCTGAGTTTTGCAAACATTTTTATTTTCTAAGAATGCTCATTATGTGACCTGCAGTGTATGAAAGATTCGGGGCTTATTGTCCTTGCCAAACCCTGGTATTCCTGCTGTCTTTTTCTGCTCATTTTTCTGTATTGTTTTATTAATGATTCATGAGAGTTCTTCTTGTTTTCTTGGTACTAATTAATGTGTTATTATCACGAGTTCATGGCATGCTTTCATTCTAATTTTATTTTCATTACTTTCATTTGGTATATTTTCAGGATCATAATTTTCTTATATTAAAGTCAAATTTATCATTGAATTATTGTTCTGATTCATGCCTCATTATCAGTGTATCATTAAGAATTTCTTACTATATGATAAATGTAATTTCTAAAACAGAATTCTTTTATTTTACAAGTATATGAAGACATTTATCAATCATCTATCCATCCATCTATCTAGCAGATAGTCAAGTATATTTTTCCCCATGGATCTGAAGCAACAGGCCCATGAAAACCCCAACTTTACATATATGTAAATAAATAAATAAATGAGTAAATAAGCATACAAACGTATGTCTTCTATTGGGCTTCCTTTGATTACATTGGTTTGTTCATTCCTGTGCCAATGACAAAATTAATCATAGTTTATAACAGTAATTGCAATCAAGTAAGTCAAATGTTGGTCCTGATTCTTCAGGGATGTCATGTCTATTCCCACAGTGTCATCAAAATAAATGTGAGAATCACCTTATCCAGTCTTCCACTTAGGCATCCAGAAGTATAGTGAGATTCATATTGAAATAGCACTGAACCTATAGGTCAATGTAGGAAAAAAAAAAGCTTTATACTATTAAATCTTTAATGACTCAACACAATGTATCCTCATTTACATAGTTTTTTTAAAATTTTAATAAAAACTGATAACCTCTACAAGGTCTTGCACATATATAGTTAGGTTCATTCATGGTTAATTAAAATTTCGTCCAGTTAAAATGGTTTCAAAAATTCATTTTCTAAATATTGATTAGTGATGCATGGAAGTGTAACTGAGGGTTATTTTGTTTCATATTTTTACTTACCAAAAAAAGAAGTGTATTTAATCTCACCACTCTCAAGTTTCAGAGGCGTGGGACCTGCATTGGCTGAGCTTTTGTGAGGTCCTTTTTGGTTATGTTGCATCATGGAAGATTACAGTTGTATGGTGGATGACATATTAAAACAGGGGCCGGTGCCGCGGCTCACTAGGCTAATCCTCCGCTTGTGGCACAGGCACCCGGGGTTCTAGTCCCAGTTGGGGCGCCAGATCCTTTCCCGCTTGCCCCTCTTCCAGTCCAGCTCTCTGCTGTGGCCCAGGAAGGCAGTGGAGGATGGCCCAAGTGCTTGGGCCCTGCCCCTGCATGGGAGACCAGGAGGAAGCACCTGGCTCCTGGCTTCATATCGGCACAGTGTGCCGGCTGCAACACACTGGCCATAGTGGCCACTTGGGGGGTGAACCAACGGAAAAAGGAAGACCTTTCTCTTTTTCTCTCTCTCTCTCACTGTCTGACTCTGCCTGTCAAAAACAAACAAACAAACAAACAAAAACAAACAAACAAAAAAACAGGAAGCCAGAGAATGACAGCAGTCCCACATTCCCATCAAAGGCAGGCTCCAGTTGGCCTGACAACCTCCCAGTAATCCCTACCTCTTAAGGGTTCCTTGCACCCTCACATCGAATACCATCGTCCTAGAGAATTGCACTTCCCATAATGAACCTTTGAAAGAAACAATATCTAAACCATAGCAGTTTCCTTTCATGTCTAAATATTTTGTGAGTGGATACAAGAGATTGCTTTCAAACAGAAGAAAAATGTCTAGTCTTTCTATTACCACTTGCTACCTGTGATGTCTTGAAACAGCCACTTAACTTCTGAGTTGTAACGTGCTTATTTGCCAAGTGAGGATAATACTGTCTTCTCTGTTTTCCTCTAAAAGCTCTAATAAGAAAGGAATGATAAGAAATATTTTCCCAGAGTATAAAACTCTCTACAGAGTGGAATAATGTCTTGGTGAAACTCAATCAAGAATTCATAATCCAACCTTCCTCAGCTCTTGTCTCTTCATAGCCAAAGCAACTTCTGAAAGCCAGCAAGGCCCAGGGAGCAGAGTCATAGCATCTCCTTACCATGCCTTCAAAGGCCCCTTGTGATCTTAGCCATGGCTGCCTGTTCAGTTTCATCTCTCGTATGTCTTCCCTTGATCCCCACATGGCCTATTTTCTATTTCTTTTAAAACAATTGTGAACATTAATTGTACTTATCTATGGGCTACAGTGTGGTATTTCAATACATGTATACAATATGTACAGATCAAACAGGATAATCATGACTTCCCCTTCTTTGATGTTACTTTATGATAGAAGCTTCATTTTTTTCTTACAACATATACAAGGTTATCATGAACTATATTCTCTCCACTATGTGGTGCAACAGTAGAAATTTATACTTTTGATTTAACTGTGATTTGGTACCCAATATCCACTCTCTCTTTATTCCACTTACCTTTCAAAACTTCTAGTAATCACCATTCTGTGTTTAAATTGAATTATTTTAAGCTTGCACATGGGAGGGAGAGCATTTGGTATTTGTCTTGTGTCTAGTTTATTTCACGTAGCATGATGTATTTTTCCCATTCCATTCAGTTTGTGCAGATCATAGTATTTATTTTTAATGGCTGAATAATATCCATCGTTTGTATATATAAATTAATTTTTGAGGTAAATTATTTTTAATTTCCGTTATAGTCAAAGGCTTAATGCTCTGCTACATGAAGAGTTCAGCAAGTAAAAAATTCAGCGGGAATTTAGGTAAGAGCTATATAAAATAATCAAATGAAAAAGTGCCTGCTCATATACAATAAATTTTAAAATAATCACAGATCGTTAAACATATAGGAATAAAACATTAGTCATTGGTTTCATACATCAAGATATAAAACTATATTGCAATAATGTTTATATACAAAAACATTCCTTTTTCAGAATTTTTTTGAATCTTTCCCCTTACTATTAGCTCCCTCATATGAAGGAGAATCTGTGGTATTTGTCCTTCTGTGTCAGGTTTATTTCATTCAAACTGATGTCCTCTGGCTGCAATTATTTCTATGTAAAAAGTAGAATATCATTTGTTTTATTAGTAGAATAACATTCTGAGTTATGTGTGTTATGTGTACTTCACATTTTTAGAAGAAATTAATTTTATTTATTTGAAAGGCAAGGTAGGGAGAGACAGAGAGTGAGAGCCTCCATCCATTAATTCATTCCCCAAATGGCTCCCATTGTCAGAGTGAGGCCAGGCTGAAGCCAGGAGCCAGATGCTTCCTACAGGTCTCCCACGTGGATGCAGGGACCCAAGCACCTGGACCATCTTCCACTGCTTTCCCTGGCATATTAGTGGTGAGCTGGATTGTAAGTGGAGCAGCTGGGACTTGAACCACTGGGATACTGGTGTCACTAGTGGCAGATTTACCCACTATCCCACAACACCGACCCTTCTCACATTTTCTTTATCCATTCATCTGTTGCTTCTATTTCTTGGCTATTGTGGGTAATGATGAAATAAACATGGTGAAACAAAAATGTGTTTGATAAAATGATTTCCTGTCTTTTTGATACATGCACCGTATTGGAATTGCTGGATCTTAGCAGATCCATCCATCTCTTGTTAGCCTCCAGCCTGCTGTCTCCACAAGTCCAAACACCATGCCTTCAATTAAGTTGCAGAGTTCTCCCATCCAAGTACTAACCAGGCCCAATCCTGCTTAGTTTCCAAGATCAAATGGTGGGATGGAGAGATGCTTGAAGTTGATGCGGAAATTGCCAGTCAATCTGTGATTTTCAGAAACATTTTGGAAGATTTGGGAAAAGACAAAGGAGATGATGACCCAGTTCTTCTACCAAATGTTAATGCAGTGATATTAAGAAGGATCATTCATTGGTGTAAGTGGTGTACCCACTGCAAAGATGACCCTCCTCCTGAAGACAATGGGAACAAAGAACACAAACAGATGATATCACTGTTTGGGACTGCAAATTCCTAAGAGTTGACCAAGGAACACTTTGTGAGCTTATTCTGTCTGCAAAATACTTAGCAAAGTTTTGCTTAATGTTGCATGAGAAACTGGTGCCAATAGGATCAAGGGGAAAACTCCAGAGTTGGTTTGCAAGAGCTTCAACATAAACAATGAGTTTACTGAAGAAGAGGAAGCCCAGGTTCACAAAGAGAATCAGTGATGTGAAGAGAGGTGAAACGTGCCAGGCTCTGTAACTCTGTAAGGATCATTCCCGATACTAGTTTCACTGCTCTGTTAATTTATAATTGTTCATATTAGGCAAAGAGCAGGCAAATATAGCAGGAAAGCAACTATTTTAGCAGAATACTGTCCTCACTGCATGTGTAATTCGAGCATAGATTCCAAACCTGAGTTTATTCCATTCTGATCAAAAGTTCTGTTTTCTTTGAATAAAACTGAACTGTGGGTTCTTTATAGAAAGTGGCATTTTGGGCTTTCCCTTTCTTCTTGTAAAGTGATTTCTGCCTAGTTTATTGTCCAGTTAACTTGGGTGATCTTTTAAAAGTTGGCATTGTCAATAAAATGACTTTCAAAAAGTTTTCTGAAATAGAATTAAGAAAATACTATCTTTATTCATGAGTTAGAAACTGGAAAGAGGCTACTTGAAGTAGATGCTCTGAGTGGTGCCATAAGGACGTCTTCCAGCTGCGAAGGCAGTACCACTGGTATTGATTAGCCTGTGTGTAACAGGGCTCCCTTAATTGCGTCTGAGGACTTGTTCTTATTTTTAATCCTCTCAGCTTGAAATACATTGCCTAGAAGTCTCAGTTGTTACCTAATATGCAAGTGTGTGAGTGTGTGTTTTGTGAGAAAGAAATTTAATTAGACAGTTAACTTTTCAATTAAAAAAGACACTCCTACTGCTTTCCATAGTAGCTGCACTAATATACATTGCCATCAGCAGTCTATAGAGTTGCTCTTTCTCCACATCTTCTCCAGCACTTGTTACTTTCTTTTTGATAATAGCTATTCTAACAAGAGTGAGATTGCATTTTATCATATTTTTGATTTGCATTTCACTGACAGGTAGCGATACTGAGCATTTTGTCCTGTATTTATTAGCCATTTGTGTTTCTTCTTTTGAAACTTGTCTAGTCATATCATTTGCCTACTTCTTAAACTGTTTTACTTTTGTTGTTGTAGAGGTGGTTTTTTTTTTTTTTGAGTTCATGATATTTCTAGATATTAATCTTTTGTCGAATAAGTGGATTTGCAGATGTTTTCTCCATCCTGTCAGCTTTCTCTTCATTCTACTGATTTCTTCCTTTGTTGTACAAAAGCTTATGGATTGAACATAATCCTGTTTGTCTAGTCTCATTTTTGGTGACTGTGCTTTTGATTTTCCTCCAAAAAATCCCTGTCTACATAATTTGCCGAAGATGTTTCCTACTAACAATTTCGTAATTTCAGACCATGAATTTATATTTCTGATATACTCTGAGTTGATTTTTGTGTATATTGAGAGGTAAGGATCTAATTTCATTTATATATGTGTGTATGTCATTTATGTATATATATATTTACATATATACACACATATATAAATATATATACACATATATATATATATATTTCTACATTAGAATTGTAGGATGCAGTGGAGCCTTTCCAGGTCCTTTGGGGTAAACTAAGGGGACTATGGAATATAACTCCAACAATCACAGTTCCTGAGCTACAAGATCTGTGTTTATTTTATTTTATATTAATACTATTGTATACTAGTATATACTATATATATTGTATACTATTTTATAAGGTTAACTCTAAAGTAAGTAAATAATTCAACAAATAATAAGAATAAAAATATGCTGTTTCTCAAGAGTAGAGACAAGAGCTTTAAACAATCATTGAATCTCAAAATGTCAATTTCAGTCATACACATAACCATTTTGGTACTCCATTAGTTTCCATAGATCAGTAAAAAGATGGTATTTACCTTTTGGGAGTGGCTTATTTCACTAAGTATTATGGTTTCCAGTTACATCCAGTTTGTTGCAGGTGACATTTCATTTTTCTACCTCTGTGTACCATTCCATAGTGTATATATACCGTAATTTTTTACCCAATCTTCAGTTGATGGAATTGAGCTGCCATAAACATGAGGATAACAGGTAACTCTTTCATTTACTGATTTAATTTTCCTTGGGTAAATTCCCAGAAATGGGATTGCTGGGTCATATGGTCTATTTTCAGATTTCTGAAGTCCCTCCATACTATCTAGTACAGAATAGCTGTAAAAGTTTGTATTTCCACCAATAGCAGATTAGGGACCTCTTTCTTTACATCCTCAGCAATAATTACTGTTTTTTGATTTCTGTATGAGAGCCATTCTAACTAAGGTAAGATAAAACCTCATGGTGGTTTTGATTTGCATTTTTCAGATGGCTAATGATCCTGAGCATTTTTTCATGTCTCTGTTGGTCATTTGATTTTCCTCTTTTGTCATTTAAATTTCCTCTTTTGAAGAAAGCCTGGTAAAGGTCTTTGCCCTTTTCTAAACTGGAATGTTTGGTTTTTGTTTTTGAGTTTCTTGGGCTATTTGTAGTTTCTGAATATTAACCATTTATCAGTTGCATATTTTGCCAGTATTTTCTCCCATTCTATTGGTTGCCTCTTCAATTTGCTGAGTATGTCCTTTGCAGTGCAAGAACTTCTTAGTTTTATGCAATCCTATTTGTCTATTTTTGATGTTATTACTTGTGCATCTGGGGTCTTTACCAAGAAATTTTTGCATATGCAAATGTTTTACAGAGTTTCCCTAATGTTCTCCTCTAGTAACTTGATAGTATCAGCTCATATATTGAGATCCTTGATCCATTTTGTGTTGATTTTTGTATAAATGTAAGGTAGGGGCCTTTTTTCATACTTCAGCATGAGGAGATCCAATTTTCCCAGCACCATTTATTGAAGAGACTGTCCTTTCTCCAAAGATTGATTTTAACTCCTTTGTCAAAGTTGATTGCAAGTGTATGGATTGACTTCTGGAGATTCTATTCTGTTCTGTAGGTCTACATGTTTATTTTTGTGCCAGTACCAGGCTGTAAATCCTACTTGGTCCAGTTGAATGACCTTTCTGTGGTAGGTCTTGAAATCAGCTATTGTGATGTATTTGACTTTTGTTTGTTGTTTAAGATTGTTTTATCTATTTTGGATCTTTTGTGTCTCCATATGAATTTTTGCATCATTATTTTCTAAATCTGAGAAGAATTTTCTTGGTATTTTTATTGGAATTGCAGTGAAACTTTAAAGTGCTTTTGGTGGAATAGACAGTTTGAAGATATTAATTCTTCTTTATTTCTTTCTAAATGTTTTTCTGATTTTCATTGTAGGGATTTTTTTACCTCCTTCATTAAATGTATTCAAGGTATTTTAATTTTTTGTAGCAATTATAAATAGAACTGATCTTACAAGTTGTTTCTCAGCCATGATATTGTTTATATACAAATGCTAGTAACATAGTGGCACTTCTCCCCCACCCTCCCTCTTGCCCTCCAACCCTCCCTCCCCTCCCTCTCAGATTCTCACTCTTAATTTTTATAATGATCTATTTTCAATCCACTTAATGATCTTTTGTGTGTTGATATTATATCCTGCAACTTTACCAAACTCTCTCATATTTCCAATAGTCTCTCACTGAAGTCTCTTGGTTCTCCTGTATATAGAATCTTGTCATCTGCAAACAGATATAATTTTACTTCCTCCATCCCAAAATGTATCCCTTTGATTTATTAATCTAGCCCAATGGCTGTGGCTAAAACATGCAGAACTATATTGAGTACCAATGGTGAAAATGTGTATCCTTTTCTGGTTCTGGATCTTAGTGGAAATGTTTCCAACTTTTCTCCATTCAATATAATGCTGACTGTGGATTTGTCATACGTTGCCTTGATTGTTTTGAGGAATATTCCTTTTATACCCAATTTGTTTAAAGTTTTGTCAGGAAAATATATTGTATTTTATCTAGTGCTTCTCTGTATCTGTTGAGATAATCATATATTTTATGTTTATCAATTTGTTGATGTGATGTATCACATTTATTG
Source organism: Oryctolagus cuniculus (assembly GCF_051225735.1). Taxonomy (NCBI): domain Eukaryota; kingdom Metazoa; phylum Chordata; class Mammalia; order Lagomorpha; family Leporidae; genus Oryctolagus; species Oryctolagus cuniculus. Next base: position 155,639,305 of record NC_142868.1, on the reverse strand, counting down.
AAATTTGTATGTTGAACCACCTCTACATACCAGGGATAAATCCTACTTTGTCCAGTTAAATGATCTTTCTGATATGTTGTTAGATTCAATTAACTATTTTTTTGCTGTGGATTTTTGCATCTATGTTCATCAGTGATATTGGTCTATAGTTCTCTTTCTTTGTTGTGTCTATTTCTGATTTAGGAATTAAGGTGATGCTAGCCTCATAAAGGAGTTTTGGGAGGATTCTACCCCTTTCAATTGTTTTGAATAGTTTGAAAAGAATTGGAATTAAGTCTTCAAAATTCACCATATTTTATATTATAATATCAACAATTATATTTATATTTATTATTTATATTTATATTATATTTATATATTTATATTTATATTATAATATCAACATGTAAATTCTCATAATAGATAAACTATTTTGTAAGTATGGAATTGGGATTCTTCTGAACATATTGCTAAACACATATACTAGAAATTAATTTATTTATTTTTGAAAACATTCATTGTTAACTTGATGGAGGTTCTTCCTGAAAGATACAAATTCTATATTCGCTATATATAACTAACTCAATCATTAATATTCATTCCGTTTTTGTCTGCACATGTGCCTAACAGAATGTGAATCATGATATAAATCTTGGAGCACTTTTGAAAATTGCTTTTAATGTGGGGACAATGGTCTTGTTTTAACTTGTTCAGAAATTTCTCAAATTGGAATGCCTTCTCAATTCTATCTTGCTTTCATGCCTGATTAAAGTGCCAACATTCTCCTAATGGCTTTTTGTATCAATGATTGTTCTTTCTAAATATGAATTTAGCAATATGTACCAGACCTTGGGGAACTCAGTTCTTTCTAATTACTTCATGAAAGTTATCTTCTTTTTCTAATCAGACTCATATCTTGGAATCTACCTGAGATACTCTGTAAATCCTATGGTTTACCTTACTATCAAAACTTATAACATACTTGTGAAGTAATATTTTTGATGATAAATTAAATCAGAGCCACTGGGGGACATATCTTAGAAATGTATATTTCATTCCTGTGTACATGGCATTTAGGTTGACCAAGATTAAAAATATTCATTTGGTCTTTGGTATTATTATTATTTAGTGGTAAACTCTTATGTTGGAAGAAAGTATTTAGTGACAACTCAGGGCTCAGTAAATAGTGCCTTCATTGATTAGCAGTCCCTTTCTTAAGCACAGGAGTAGGACTGGAGTGGAGGTGGCTCATATGGGCATGTTTTAATGTTTTATCTTTAGTTTCTGAATTACTTTCCTAATTTGCTTGCTGGTTTTTATGCAGATAGTTAAATTTATTAGTTGAATGAATAGAATAATAAAAAAGCAAATATAAGTGAATTATATCCAAGGACCACATTTGTTGATAAATGTGACTTATTATTTATTTATTTTTTTGGACAGGCAGAGTGGACAGTGAGAGAGAGACAGAGAGAAAAGTCTTCCTTTTCCATTGGTTCAACCGCCAATGGCCGCCGCGGCTGGCACTCTGCGGCCAGTGCACCATGCTGATCTGAAGCCAGGAGCCAGGTGCTTCCTCCTGGTCTCCCATGGGGTGCAGGGCCCAAGGACTTGAGCCATCTTCCACTGCACTCCGGGGCCACAGCAGAGAGCTGGACAGGAAGAGGAACGACAGGGACAGAATACTGCACCCCGACCTGGAATAGAACTCGGTGTGCTGGCGCCGCAGGTGGAGGATTAGTCTATTGAGCCACGGCGCCGTGACTGATTACTTTTGAAAACCATGTACCTGTTATAGCCAGAATCAAATGCTAAAATAAGGCTGGCACCATGGCTCACTAGGTTAATATTCTGCCTGCGGTGCTGGTACCCAGGGTTCTAGTCCTAGTTGGGTCACCAGATTCTGTCCCGGTTGCTCTTCTTCCAGTCCAGCTCTCTGCTGTAGTCCAGGAGTGCAGTGGAGGATGGCCCAAGTCCTTGGGCCCTGAACCCACATGGGAGACCAGGAGGAAACACCTGGATCCTGGCTTTTGGTCGGCATGCAGGCCTTAGCGGCCATTTGCGGGGTGAGCCAATGGAAGGAAGACCTTTCTCTCTTTCTCTCTCTCTCTCACTGTCTAACTCTGCCTGTTCAGAAAAAAAATGCTAAAATAAGAGGTCATATATATAGTTTAAATATTGATATCAATACGCCCCCTTTGATCCATGAGAATGATAATATTTTGGGATACCACTGAGAAGGAAACCATTCTTTGTTTCTATTTCATAGTCTCTTTTCCCCTCTTAGGCTTATGAATTATTGATGCATTTTACAATTTGGGATAAGGTAACTCAGTAACTCATTTTCCTACGGGAATTTTAAAGTTTTATACACAGAGAACATCCCTTTTCTCTGTGTTATTCACTGATATATTACCTGTGGGGATCTTTTCTTGTTTTTTCATGAAATGGCTTAAGAGATAGCAAATAATCACAGAAATCGTCTAGTGACCACAAATGTTTACTAATCTAGTTATCAAGCCTTTCATTGGTTATATATTCTGTTTTCCTTACTTTTGCATTCCATTCTTGCCTTGTTGTTTTTCAATGTTAATTTATTCATTTTATTTTATTTGAAGGGCAGCGTGTCACACACATACACATACAGTGAGGGAGAGAGGGTGAAAAAGAGACAGGGAGGGAGGGATGGAGGAGAGAGAGAGAGGAAGGGAGGAGGGAGGGAAAGAGATAGGGAGGAAGGGAGAGAGATCAGTTCTCTTTGCAATGGTTCCTTCCCCAAATGCCTGGAATATTTTGGTCCACTACAGACTGAAGTGAGGAGCCAGGGATCCTATCCAGATCTTCCAGATCTGAGAGGCAGAGCTCAAATTCCTGGGCCAGCATCTTCCTCCTCCTAGAATATGCTTTGGCAGGAATCTGGATCAGACATGAAGGTGGGACTTTTCCCCAGGCACTTTGATATGGAGTACAGGCATCACAAGAGGCAGGTAACCGCATGTGCCGTAACACTTGCTGCAATTCTCCATTATTCATAATGGCAATGAAAGCACAGGATGCATTCTATAGAACATTTCACAGTATTATTGTCGGTAAGTGGGAAATTTTCTTATATATTTTTCTCAAAAAGAGTGGAAGCCGAAAAGTGAATTAGGAAAACAGGAAAGATATGGATCAGAATCTTTTCCTTAAGGATTCAGCTTGATATCCCTTCTTGCAAAAACTCTGTATTTAACTTTACCAACTCCTGAGTTTGTACTATTTTCTGCTCTTACATACTTTCAAAATATTGTACACTTAGCTGAATCAGCATATGTAATATATTTGTGTTTATCAGCTTACGAATTAGCTCTGGATACAGGGAAAAAGTCTCATTCATTGTTGAATTTCTAGTATCTGCCAAGTATCCAGTATATAGTAGGTTCTATCTTTGTGGTGACAGAATAATGTTGTAATAACAAGCAAATGAAAGATACTTTTGATAACATAGTAAATAAATAGATAATAAATTTTATATTACTGAAATAATTTTATTTTTATTTCAAAATCCAGTTTTGTTTTAACTTTGGATATATACCAATACTCTATAAACCAGCACTTTCATTTTTACAATGATAATAAAAATTTTTTACAACCAAAGACTACTTTGCATTGCTAGAATACTTTTTCTGTATAAATCCCCAAAGTGCTTTATAGTGAATGATGTAGCATTGTAATTACAATGTTTTGAGGGACAAATAAGTTGCTAGCAATTTCTTACAGTTCATTAGCATCCTGCACAGATAGAGTATTGAAGATTTTTGACATTATGTGGACCCACCACTAGCTGATGAGGCAATGAAATCCCAGAGTAGTGGTAAGACCTACTAAGCTATCACAGCTGACTACTTACATTGTCAGTGCCAAAATGTATGATTTTTAGATATAATGGATGAGCGTGGAATCACTAACTACTTGCCTTGCCTCTGTCTCTGTCAAAACAAATTGATGACAGGAAGAGTATATGAATGAAGTAGGATGATCATTGACAAGGAATTTACTACCCCATCTATAGCAGAATGTGCTGGAAGTCACCTATTGATAAAAGGTGGAATTTGGAAGGCAAGATAGTTCCATGCCTGTGGGAAGGATTGCTTCCATATTATTCACAACTGTGGAACATTAAAATGAAATTTGCCTTCTCTTAGGTTCTCTAATGAATGTGAATAAGAAATGAACATTGGGAGGGCATCAGGAAAGGTGCAATGAGTAGTTGCTTCTCAATAATATTCGTTCATTCAACTCATCTAAATTGACAACTTTTGCTGTGTCAAGCATTGTGCCAGTAGTTGAGCAAATACTAACATGACTCTGATATTCGTAGTCTTAGAGATTGTGAAGGAAAGTATACATTGCTCAAATTATAAGCAAAGAATTATAAACTTAAAAAGATCTTCACTTTATTGACACAGAGATGTGTGTTCTTTAAAACTTATACACAAAGATTTCCTTTTATCAAGGAGATTAAGAAAGGTTTCCTTTCATAAATGTGCTAAATTTGAAGTCTGAAAACTACTATTAAGATAGAAGGAAAGACTATTCAAACAAGAAAGAATATTATGTTCAAACACTTGGGCAAAGAAATGATTTTTTAAGATTTATTTATTTATTTGAAAGAGAGAGAGAAGGAGAGGCAGAAAGAGAGAGAGAGAAGAGGCAGCAAGGCGGCGGGGGGTGGTTCTTCCATCCGCTAGTTCACTCCCCAAACAGAGTAAGCCATCTGCAATTCTTACTTTGGGTGCATAAAAACGAACTAATGTTTATGACTTCTAGGTTTCTATGGCCAGCAAAGAATTTTTATTGGTAACTACTTTAGAATTAAAATAGAAATAAAGAGATAAAAGGATGATTATGGTTTGTGTGTGGTTCTTAAAACTTCACTAACCTATACAGAAACAAGTATGAACTCTCATGCCAGAGTTACCCACGAGAATATATAATCACTGATTCAGAAAGCACTTCCTTACTTTAAAATTTTTTATATTGAAATAATCTTAGGAAATAGCTTTCTTGTATACCTTCATCTAGTTCACCATAATGCTAACACTATCCATAACTATTATTCAGGTATCACAGTCAAGAAATTAATAATGATATACTACTGTTAACTAAATCCTTAATTCTACTTGGATACCATCAGTTTTTCTGCTGTCATTATTTTCTGTTGTTAGGTCTAATTGGGATCTCATGATGTATTATCATATTTTTTAACTTTTTTCTCAAGTGATGGTTCCTCAGTCTCTCTTTTTTATGACATTGACATTTTTGAAAAATACTAATTAGCCTCTTTGTAGAATGTCCCTATATTTGTGTTTTCTTTGATGGTTTGACTGAGGTTATAGCTTTTATGAAGGACTATGACAAAATTTGTGTGCCGGTCTCAGTGTATCAACTTGGAAGACACATGATATCAATATGCAGTATTGAAGGTAATGCAAATCTTGATCATCTGGTTTAGATGGTGACTTGTTTGTTCACTAGCTTTTCAAAGATTGCTATTTTTCCTTTTGTATTTAAGACACATATTAAGGGAGACAATTTGTGGCTGCAAATACCTTGTTTTACCCCAAACTGTCTCTAACTAATTTTAATAACCATAAGTGAATGGTGAATGAAATAATTATTACTGTAGTATTCTAACTGGAATTCTCTTTTTTTTTACACTCTCTTCAAGGTTAAAGGTAGAAAGTCTTCTCTAATAGGGAACTGTTCCTGCTCCATTTCTTTATTCAATAATTTGTGTCAGTATGAAATCAGTAGGTTTTCTTTGGGCTTTAAACCAATACTATATCTATTTATTTAGTTACTTGTTCAAATGAATACAGCTCTGGGTAATGGGATATCTTTTAGTTTGGTTCCTGTATATAACTCAGAGATCTTGCATCCTATGGTTTACTTCCCAAATAGTCACAATAGCCAGCTCTGGGCACGTTGAATCCAGGAGCCAGGAACTCTGTCTTGGTCTCCCATATGGGTGGTAGGAGCTCAAGTACTTGAGACTTCATCTACTGATTCCCAGGTAAATTGGCAGGGAGCTGTTTCAGAACCTGATCTGGGTCAAAAGTAAAGCAGCTGGGATTTGAAATGGTATTCAGATACAGGCTTTGGCATCCAAAGCAGCAGTGCCACAATGCTGGCTTTCTATTTTCTCTCTCTTTTTTTTTTTTTTTTTCAGTTCTTAAGTTAGATGGGTTACTAATTTTTTTTTTTTATTTTTTAAAAGATTTTTTTTTTTATTTATTTGAAAGAGTTACACAGAGAGAGAAGGAGAGGCAGAGAGAGAGGTCTTTCATCCGCTGGTTCACTCCCCAATTGGCTGCAACAGCCAGAGCTGTGCTGATCTGAAGCCAGGAGCTTCTTCCAGGTCTCCCACACAGGTGCAGGGGCCCAAAGACCTGAGCCATCTTCTACTGCTTTCCCGGCCATAGCATGGAGCTGGATCAGAAGTGGAGCAGCCAGGACTTGAACTGGCGCCCATATGGGATGCTGGCATTGCAGGCAGAGGCATTAATTGCTATGTCACAGTGCCAGCTCCAATATATTTTTCTTTTCTAATATAACCATCTAATACAATAAATTTCCATCTCAGTATTACCTTATTTGATAGATCTTTTTTATATCAGTTAAAACTTTCTAATTTTAACTTCATGATTTTCTCTTTGACCCGTGAAATATTTAGAAACATGTTGAACATGAAATAATTGGAGATTTTGAAGGTATCTTTTTTCACATTTATAATTTAATTCTTAGTCTGTGCTGTTACCAGCACAAATGCCTGACACTAGGTAACTTATAAAAAACAGAAATTTATTTGTCACAGTTCAGAGACTGGGAAGTACGAGATTCAAGGTACCAGCAGATTCAGTGGTAAAGCCCACTCTCTGCTTCTAAGATGATTCATTCTTGCTATGTCCTCCCATGGCAAAAGGAATAAATACTCCATGTCTTCACATGGAAATGGTCTCACAAAGCCTCTTTATTCTTTTTTTTTTTTTTTTTTTTTTTTTTTGGTGGGGGGAGGCCTTAATCCCATTCACTATGGCAGAGCCTCCTTGACTTAATTTATACCACCACAATGGGGATTCAGTTTCTTCATGAATTTGGGAGGGATGCAAGCACTCAATTCTGTGGTACCCTAAAACCATACCACATTATTATTTGACAGAAATAACATATATTATGTGATTTCTCACTTTTTTATTTGTGAAGATATGTTTATGCTCCAGAAAATATACTATATGTGGGAATATTCCACATGAAAAACTGTATTGTCTTAAAATGGAGTAGAGTATTCTAAATATGTAATTGGGTCAAATTGACTGGTGCTAATGTTCAGCTTTATATCTGATATAAGCATTTATTTTCTCAAAATCTGTTTGCATAGATAGTTGTTTTCCTATTAAGTCACAAGACTCATTAATGGCTACTAGCCTTATAGGATGTGTCAGATGTTATATGATGATATCTGTACTTCGAAGAAACTTTGAGGGGCCAGGCTATGGCTCAGTGGGAAAAAAACCCATCCTGCAGCACAGGCATCCCATTTGGGCACTGGTTCCAGTTCCAGCTGCTCCATTTCCCATGCACCTTCCTGGGAAAGCAGCGGAGAATGGAACAAGTGCTTGGGACCCTGTACCCCTGTGGGAGACTCAGAAGAAGCTCCTGGCTTTGACCTGGCTCAGTCCTGGCTGTTGCTACCATTTGGGGAATGAGTCAGTGGATGGAGGATCTCTCTCCTTCTGTCTCTCCTCCTCTCTGTCTATAACTCTTCTTTCAAATGCATAAGTAAATCTTAAAGAAAAAAAAAAAAACTTAAGAAAGAGGATAATGTTAAAAAAGAATTGATGACTTTACATGAACTCCTATTTTCAGAAAGCTTTAAGTATCTTTGTAACACTTCTGTTATTCATTTCATTGTAATAATATGGTTGGATTTTGCTGGAAATTTTAAGAATAAGTTTTCTGTTTCTTTTTTTATTAAAGATTTATTTATTTTGGAAGTCAGAGTTACACATGGAAGGAGAGGCAGAGAGAGAGAGAGAGAGAGAGAGAGAGAGAGAGAGAGACAGGTCTTCCATCCACTGGTTCACTCCCCAGTTGGCTTCAACGGCCAGAGCTGCACCGATCCAAAGCCAGGATCCAGGAGATTCTTCCAGGTATCCCACGTGGGTTCAGGACTCCAAGGACTTGGGCCATCTTCCATTGCTTTCCCAGGCCATAGCAGAGAGCTGAATTGGAAGTGGAGCAGCTGAGACTCGAACCAGCGCCCATATGGGATGCCAGCACTGCAGTGGCTTTACCTGCTACGGCAGAGTGCTGGCTCCAAGAATAGGTTTTCTTATACATGATGCTATTAGAATAAATTCATACATTTTAGGGAGCTGAAAGCATTCTGAATATTTTTGAAATGGATTTGGATTGGGATCATCATTGTGGCATAAGTTAAGACTCCACCTGCAATACCAGCATCCAATATGGGCACTGATTCAAATCCCAGCTACTCCAATTTCTTATTCAGCTCTCTGCTAATGTCCCTGGGAAAGCAGAAGAAAGTGGCCAGGTACTTGGGTCCCTTCACCCAATGGGAGACCTGGAAGAGGCTCCAGGCCTGTGGCTTCAGCCTGGCCCAGTCCCTGCCATTGCAGCCATCTGGAAAGTGAATCAGTGGATGGAAGAGCCCTTTCTCTGTCTCTCCTCCTCTCTCTGTAACTCCACCTTGCAGATATAATTTAAATAAATAAATCTTATTTGCAAGGCAGAGTTGAGAGAGAGAGAGAGTGAGAGAGAACGAACCTTTATTCATTGGTTCACTCCCTAAATGACCACGCCAGCTGGAGCTGTGCTGAACTGAATTCAGGAGCCAGGAGCTTCCATCAGGTCTCCCATGTCAGTACAGGGGCACAAACACTTGGCCATCCTTCGCTGCTTTCCCAGGAGCACTCGCAGGGAGCTGGATTGGAAGTGGAGCTGCTGGAACTCAAACCAGAAACCATATAGGACACTGGCATTGCAGGTAGCAGCTTCACCCACTGTCCCACAGTGCCACCCAATAAAAAATAAATCTGTAACGGGCCATCAAGGAAGGAGGTACCTTTTTCTGAAGGGAGGAGAGAACTTCCACTTTGACTATGACCTTCTCTAAATAAGATTGGAGTTGGCGAACTCAAACGGCTTCCATAGCCTTGGCGACTCATGGCAAGAGCCTTGGGTGATTACTGACGTCTTAAATAAGTATGTCAATTGTTAAATCAACAACGAGAGTCACTGTGCACTTACTCCCCATGTAGGATCTTTGTCCTTAATGTGTTGTACTATGCAAATTAACGGTATAAGTAGTACTCAAACAGTATTTATACTTTGTGTTTCTGTGTGTGTGCAAACTGTTGAAATCTTCACTTAGTATATACTAAATTGATCTTCTGTATATCAAGGTAAGTGAAAATGAATCTTGATGTGAATGGAATGGGAGTGGGAGATGGGATGGTTGCGGGTGGGAGGGGAGTTATGGGGGGAAAACGCCACTATAATCCATAAGCTGTACTTTGGAAATTTGTATTTATTAAATAAAAGTTAAAAATAAAAAAATAACACTTTGAAACTGGAAAAAAAAGAAATTAGTCATCGCATAATTTTAATAAATAAATAAATCTTCAAAAAAAAGAAAAAGGTTTGGTCTTCTAGTTTTAGTTATTTGTCAGTATTCTTGTTCCTGTGAAGGATTACCAAATCCTAATGTATTTTTCCTAATTAAGTGTTTGCTTTTATCATTAATTATTTTGGGTTCAAATGCTCTTTTATGAGACAGCTGTATCAATGTCCAGTGGGATATATTTTGAGATTGCTATGATCTGTAGAAAGAATATTCACACCCTATGAATTCCAAGTGTTATTTTCCTTTTTGATGGTACATATGTGAGACTTAGAAACCTTCAACAAAAATGATTATGATTTAATACAACCAATAGTTTAAACACATTTTATTTCATGCAGCTAAGTTCTCATGCTTGATTCTGTCCTTTAGTAGTCATATATTTCTTTGCATTCAGAAATTGCTTTGAATCCTAGTTTCTATAAACTAAAAACAAAGACTATTTTTCTCTAAAAATTCTTCTTGAATTGAAAATACATTTTGTTTTATGTTAAATTTTTTCAAAAGAAAATAAATGCAGATTTACTATGTCAATTTATAGAAGATGTAAATATTTCAAAACTATATAATTTTTATTTAAATAATATTTATGGTTTAGTATGTGTGATACATTATATAAATTCCAACAGTATGCACAATAAATAAATGAGGTCAGTTTTTCTATGCCTCTATGTATTTGAGAAAATAGTTAAATAAATAAACAAACATGGATACTGGGAATCATGCTCTTTTCATTCAGTGTGTAAATGTGAATTTAATAATTAAAAATGAAATCTGTTGATAATTGACTAGAAAACTAAAAGTTATTTAAGTGTGAATTTGTTATGGTTTTGAGAACATTTTAGCACATCACAAATATTCTTCCTTGATATCCTAGTTTAATTGGTATTTGTATCTCAAGGGGAAGCTATTTTATCTGAATAATAAGGAATAATAGGTTATAACTTATCACTATGTAGTAAGTATGAGGTGCTTCCTCTATATGGAATAGAATGCGAGAAAATTTACAATACAATTAACTTTCTAAAAGAATATTTTTAGGTAAGCATTCCCTACAACACGGGAAAACCTAGGAAAGACTATTAAATATTTGATGTGTCAGAGATGAAATTGTAATGGAATTTATAAAATATTTAGAAGTGATGACAAAAATGTATTTCATATAGACTTATTGGATTTTACTAAGAAACACTTAGATGATTTTCTGACCTTAAAAATTTATAATAGAAAGGATAATAAATTAACATTTAAATAGATATTGAAGTAAAAACAAACGTCATGATGTGCAATTTATAAAATAAAATATATAGAGATTAAGCTAAAATATATAACTTAATGAAAAGAGAAAATAAAACAATGAAGATAGACCAAAACCTGAAGACTCCAAAGTAATTGATCTTTGATTGATAAAGAAAACACATCAAGAAGGTATTCAGTGTTAAAATGAAAAGGAGAACATGTATCTGTGTAAAGCAGAGATTAGAAGTTGAACATAGATGAAAAAATTACTTACCAGAAAAATATTGTTGTTCAAAATCATCTCAAGAAGAAATTAAAAGTTAAATAAACATATTCAACAAGGAAATGAAATTTTTTAAAAACCCACACAAAACAAAACCACCAGTTTCAAAGAATTTCAGTCAAGTTTAACCAAAGATCAAAAATACTTTAATTTCTAATTTATGTAAGTGATTCCAGACAATTGAAATAGAAGTAATCTCATATCATTCTAAGGAGTTTTATAGCTGTATATTAATTTATTTATTTTAAATGTATTTATTTTATTCATTTGAAATACAAAGAGGCAGAGAGACTGACAGATAGGTTTCCCATTTGCTGGTTCACTCTCCAGATGTCCTGAACAAGCAGATTTGGGCCAGGGTAACTCACGACTTGGGAAGTCAGTCTGGTCTTCCCCCATGAGTGGCAGGAACCCAATTGCATTAACTATCACCTTGTCCATTTCAGAGTTCACATAATCAGAAAACTGAAATCATGAGCAGAGCCAAGACTTGAACCCAGGCATTTTCTTAACAGCAAAATTTGACAAGGCTAGAAATAGAAGAAAATCAAAGCTCAATCCCTCTAATGTGGGTAGTGGCAAAAATTATAAGGTAAATAATAGTAAACAAAATAATGCAATATATAAAGTATATTTGATCAAAAATTTTTACAGGCAAGCAAACATATATAAAGTAAGTATATTTGTTAATATAATTCACAGAAGAAAGAGAAACCTATAATTATTACAATAGGCACAAAGATGCATTTCATATTAGTTATTATCTGTTATGTTAAAAGTTAGAACAAAGGAGTGTTGTTAGAACAAAGTGTTTTGGCATAGAGGGTTAAACCACTGCCTGCATTGGTAACATCCCAAGTGGGCACCGATTCAAGTCCCAGCTGCTCCACTTTCAATCCAATTTCTTGCTAATGCAACTGGGAAGGCAGCAGCAGATGGCCCAGGTGTTTGAGCCCCTGTACCCATGTGGGAGACCTGGAAGAAGCTCCTGGCTTTGGTCTGACCCTGCGCTGGCCACTGTGGCCGTCTTATCTCAGGAGTGAGCCAGTGGATGGACATTGATCTTTTTTCTCTCTCTTTTCCTCTTTCTCTGTAACTCTACCTTTCAAATACATAAAATGCATCTTTTAAAAAATTAGAACAAAATAATCATGTTTCTTAAGTAACAGATTTTTTCAGCTTGTGACATACATATTATTAGTGAAATATTAGATACTTTGCTATGAATGTCATCAAATTTAAGTTTAAACTTCTTTATTTACCATGCAATGAAATTCTGACCACAACATGACAGATCTGGATCACCATAAAAGAAAGAAAAGTGTGAAGACTAACACAAATTATCACTGTCTATATCAAATGTAAAAGAATATAAAGCAAACAGAATTACTAGACATGTGCTAGACCACTGAATATATAATTTTGGTAAAGCATCATGCATTTCCTGTATGCTTCAAATTATAAACCAGAATAATAATTACAGATCTAGAAAGAATATTTCATTCATATTCCTAAAAATATATAAATTACCTAAGGAGATGGATGTTTTGTCTAGCAGTTAAGATGCTTAGCATCCTATATCACAGTGCCTTGGTTTGAGTCCTGGCTGTTTCTGATTCCAGTTTCTGGCTAATGCAGCTCTGGGAGGTAATGGTGATGGGCCAAGTAGTTTTGTCCCTACCGCCCAAGAGGGTGACCTTGATCGAGTTCCCAGCTCCCAACCCTGTTAATTGTGCGGATTTTGGAGTGAACCTATAGAAGGGATATACTTTCTGTCTCTCTGTCTTTCCACTTCTCAGATAAGATGTATTTAAGATACTCATGTCCTACATTAGCTTTGTTTTAATATCTAGCTATGGTTGCTGAATCCAGCTTCCTGCCAACGCAGACCCTGGGAAGAAGCAGTAATGGTCAACCAGATGTTTACCTACCAGCCACATGTCAGACCCGCATTGAGTACCCAGCTGCCAGCTTTGAAGAAACCCAGCCCCAGCTACTGAGGGCATTTGGGGAGTGAACAAGCAGATGGAAGCCATCTCTCTTTCTCACATAAATAAGTAAATTTTAAAATAATGAATCCTATATATTAAAATCTAGATGGAGAATAAAGAAAATATTATTCAAGCGATGAATGACAAACAACAAAATGGCTAACTATGTTTACCAGTGGGATGAATTATGAATTTCATAAAATATCTAAAAATTCATATTGAAAGATAAAGAACCAAGACAAAAAAGAATTTGAAGAATAAGGAGAATGGCTTTCCTACAAATATTTAGATTATAATTTAATAGTAAACTTAAAGAGTATAATATGGCATGAGATGGAAATATCAAGAGATTGTGTAAACAAATCTATACAGATATTAGATAAACCACAGAAATATAATTAAGTATGTTAAAGAAATAATGAACTGTGCAGTTTTGAATCAGTAAATATATCTTCCAATACAATATTTGGTGGCAGTTTGAATCCATAAGCAAATGACTCCAACAGAATTCTAAATATTTATATGTGATAAATGTATTTACCTGGTCTGTAACTAAAGGTTAGTCTTTTATCTTTTTGTTGATCCAATAGTAGACAGTCACACTAGGAAAAAGCTATCTGGAATTTTCAGAATACTTTAATCCTAATAATAGAAGGTAATTAAATCATATTGCTAGTTTATTTAAATTAGTCAATTGAAAACAAATTAAAAATACCCCCATTCTACATATTAACAGAGACAATGGTTAAAGTGAATTTTCTTTACTGGTGGTAGCAGTAGAACTTGATACAACCAATTCGGAGAGTTGAGCAGCAAATCCAGAAGAGTAAATTTGTACATATTTACCACAACCTTGACATTTTTAAAAAAATATAACCAGAATAACATCTACAATGCACACAGGAAATTACTACCAGATCCTCATTATATAATTGCTCCTAATAATGAAAACAGCCCATGTACGGGAGATCAATTGATTTTAGTACACATATTCAATGAAAAATACACATCATTGAAATATGTAAATTAAAGCTAAAAATATCAACGTGAAAAATATTAGAGTTAAATAAAATCACCAAGTACATATGAAATAATCCCTTTTATATAATGTTTATCAAATAAAATAATACTAAAATTATTTATGAGTATACACATAGGAAGTAAAAATATAATAATGGATTGAGGAAGTTACGTTTGACATGTGAAGGATGATTTAACTCCTAGAAAGACATAAACCAGGGGGCTTCCATTGTGGCATAGTCAGTAAAGCTATCGCATGCAATGCCAGCATCCCCTATGGGTGTGGGTTTGAGTCCCGGCTGTTACATTTCCAATCTAACTCCTGGCTAATATGCCTAGGAAAGGAGCAAAAGATGGTTCAAATAGTTGTGCTCCTGCACTGATATGAGAGACTTTGAAGAAGCCTCTGGCTCTTGCTTCTGATCTGGCCCAACCTTGGCCACTGAGGCCATTTGGGGAATGAACCAGCAGTTATAAGATCTGCCTCTGTTTCTCCCTCTCTCTGTAACTCTGTCTTTCAAATAAATAAATCTTTAGAAAAAGAAAGAAAAGGGGCCAGCACCGTGGCTCACTTGATTAATCCTCCACCTGCAGAGCCGGCATCCCATGTGGGCACCGGGTTCTAGTTCCGACTGCTCCTCTTCCAGGCCAGCTCTCTGCTGTGGCCCAGGAGGGCAGTGGAGGATGGCCCAAGTGCTTGGGCCCTGCACCCTTGTTGGAGACCAGGATAAGTACCTGGCTCCTGGTTTCGGATCAGCACAGTGTAGGCCATAGCGGCCATTTGGGGAGTGAACCAGCAGAAGGAAGACCTTTCTCTCTGTCTCTCTCTCTCTCACTGTCTGTATCTCTACCTGATAAATAAAAAAAAAAGAAAGAAGCCAGGATCAGCTGCTAAAATGGTAGTATTTTTGCCATGAAAATATAAACCTCAAACATGCCAAAATAACTTTTGATCATTTGTAGTGAATTAATGGGTGTTTGTTTATATATTCCCTATTTCTTATGTATGAGGTTTTAAAAAAATTAAGTGATACATAAAAATTGTTTTTGTGGAAGTACCATGTGACAATTCATTACATGTATTTTTTAAGAAGCAAAAATTACAATTACTATATTTTCCTAAATGGCCATCTTTGTTTATACATTTAAAATATAGAATTATACATTTAAATCATATTATGTTTTTAAAATGATGTCTGATCCTCATAATTTACAAGGCTTTAAAGCCCACCTGATTATTATCAAGCCCCTTCTGTCAGGTTCTATTTGCCTCTCAATCAGAAAACTTATTTGTAGCTTAGTACCTTTCTTAGGTTCTCTAATAACAAATCTGTCCTCTGTATCTAGCCCATTTGGGCCTCATTCCTTTGTAACCATAGCCTCTACTCTACCACCAATGGCTCTACTCCCAACCTGTGTGTACTGATGGGCCTCTTCCCCACTTAATGTTGTATGATTGTTCAAAATTTCTCTACAGACAAACCCCACTACCTGCAAAAGTTAAGTGGCTTTTTTTCCCAGTCTTGGCTGGAATCAGCTTTAAACCACATTCATCAAACTGTCCCCACAAGGGTCCAGAGACCCCTCCCCATTTATTCTCCTATAAAATCCTCTCATTACCTAGTTAATTAATAGTCTCACCATGTCTTTTATACTACAGTGTCTAAGTGCTTACAGCAGGTTATAATGGAACAAACGAAGGCCTTCAGCAACCAGACGGTCAACCAAATGTTGCTACAAGGATATACTCAGCTCCCCACCCAGGAGACAGCGGCTTGAGACATCACCCCATGCCAGCGAAGAGTACTTCATCGCCCCATGTCAGCAGGAAGTAGCTCTAAAGACAGATCATCGTCCCTCTACCCCTCCTGGACTTTTGGGACTAATGTAATCCCATACAAACCCTGCTTTATAAAAAACAGAAGGGGCAGTTTTAGCCAGGTGGCCGCATGGCCCAGCTACCTGAGCCAGGCTCCACCCCCATCCTAAGGGGATTTGCTGCTCCTGCTTCCCTGCCCGCCCTCAGGGGAAGTTTTAAAAGGGCCTGTTCCTGAACAGGGCTCTGCTCTCCTCTCTCCTCTGCTCTGCTCTATCTTCTCTCCTTGCTAGCTCCTCTCCTCTCTGTTTCTCTCTTATATTCTCTTTCTCTCTTTTTCTTTCGCCACCCCTTCACTCCGGTCTGTAGGGTGTTCCCCAATAAACCCTTTCCCTTAAAAAAAATAAATAAATAAATAAAATGAATTAAAGTGAATCCCTCCAGTTTTTGACACCTATTCAAATCGTTAATGTTTTATTTTCTCCACTTATTGACTAAAAACAAAATCTTTCCATGTTTGCTATTCTTGTTACAGTTGGAGAAAACAGAATATTTTCGATTCCTGACATAGAAAAAGAGTTTAAATTTACTTTGAGGAAGTAAATATGTAATCTATGTTTATGTATATTATATACATAAGAATTATTGTATATAAATAATAAATTAGCTTATTGTAATTTTACTTTGAATCTTCTGACACTTTTCTCACCCAATTCAATATGTAGTGACAGCTTTTACTCTTTTAAAATGTAGACTATGTTCTTGATAATCAAACCAGCAAACTGGGTTACATATGTTAATTTATATATATTTAAGTAAAAAAAAATAAGTACCTCATCATGGTATTTAAATACTTGCCAATTTTGATTTAAATTATAAAAGATTTTGATGCATGAAAGCAAATGTAACATAATTACAGTCAACCTCTTTATACTGTCTTGTTTTTCCTGTAGTCTTACTATTCAGAACTTCATTATTTTAAATGGAAACATCCTGAAACAACAATGTAGAGGTTGTAACACAAGTATATATGTCATCTATAAAATTCTGTAAAGATTGTTTAAACTGACATTCATTAGTGTGACATTATTAAGAATATTGGGAACAGACAGCCTGTGCATTTTTTTTTTCTGGAAATAATGTCTGGGAACATTAGATCAATTAAACATGGTTCCAATAAAGAAAAAAAAATCTTGTATCTATTTATTAAGGATTAGCTATGAGGGAAAGCTGTTTACTTTTTCATTAATATAAAATTCTTATAAAATCAGACATTAATATAAATCTATATAACGAAATTTTCATTTTGAGTTGCTGGTGAGGATTTGAACAATTAGATATTTTAACAATCAGAGTATGGGGCAAACATTGAGTCTAGCAGTTAACGCCCACACCACAAAACTGGGTACCTCTGTTTGGTTTCTAACACTGACTCCTGATCCAGGTTCTTACCATGCAAATCCTGGGAATCAGCACTGACAGATTAAGTAGCTGGATCCCTGCAGACAAGGAGGGAGACTTGGATTGAGTTCACTGTAGGCATATGAATAGTGAACTAGTGGATGGGAGCTTTCTTTTTCCCTCTCTATCTCCCTCCTTTTGCCCCTAGCTCCTTTGCAAATAAACCAAACAAAATAATATCAGGAAAAATTGAATACAGAATTTATTAAAGCTTTCTATGTGATTATAATTTGAATTTCTTTTTTTTATATTTATTTATTTATTTGAAAGTCAGAGTTACACAGAGAGAGAAGGAGAGACAGAAAGAGAGGTCTTCCATTCACTGGTTCACTCCCCAAATGGCTGCAATGGCCAGAGCTGTGTTGATCCAAAGCTAGGAGCCAGGCGCTTCTTCTGGGTCTCCCATGTGGGTGCAAAGCCCAGACTTGGGCCATCTTCTACTGCTTTCCCAGGCCATAGCAGAGAGCTGAATTCGAAGTGAAGCTGAAGGGACTTGAATTAGCACCCACATGGGATGCCTGCACTGAAGGAGGTGGCTTTACCCGCTGCGCCAGAGCACAGGCTCCCCACTTGACTTTCTAATGTACTTAGGGGAATTTTATTCTCTAAGTTTGCACAAATGTATCAAGCATGTTTTTAACAATTTTGTATGGGTTTATGAAGTGTTGATTATAACTCAAAATCCATTGGCAAATGATGGGCAAATAAACTATAGTTCTTCATTGAACAGAAATATTTTTACTCAAGGGAAGGTATGTTCAAAATGCAATAAATGAAAAAAAGTAAGGAGGCTCTAGACCAGGGGCAGGTGTTCTGAGGAAGCACTTAAGCCACCACAACAGGTCATGGCCCAAATATTTGGGTTCCTGCTTCCCATGTTGGACATCTAAATGGAGTTCCCAGCTCCTGGCTTTGGCCTGGCCTAGCCATAGCTGTTGCAGGCATTTGAGGGGGTGAGCCATGGGATAGAAGATTGCTCTTTCTCTCTCTCCCTCTATCTCTAACACTGTGCCTTTCAAATAAATAAGTCATTTAAAAAAATGGCATGCTTAGGCCCTATAATAGGATCCCATATTTAATAAAAATTAATCCCTCAATAAAATAAATAAAACTAGATTATTTAATATCAAAAATCAAGTGAGTGAATAAAGGATGAGTTTTCATCAGATTCCAGGTTATCCTATCAGCAACCATCATCATCCTAATTGACAAATTTATTCTTAATAATCATAGTTAATGACAGTCATAGTCATGTAACAACACAAGATACTAATGACATGGTGTGAAAAACACATTTCTAGATATCTAAATTTCCTTTCATTTATAAAATATGAAAAAGTCTTAATTATTTACTTTATTAAAATATGAATGACACAAAAGTTTGTGGCATAGAAAATGAAAATATGTAAATTCTAGATTTTAGATATAGCTATTGTTTTTTTTTTCCAGAAACCTTTTGTTTAAGGAATATAAACTTCATAGATTTCATAACTGCAACTTTAGGAACATGGCGATTCTTCTCACTGTATCAATCTCCCACCCACTCTCCCACCACTCTTGCTCTTCCTTTTCCTATTCCCATTTTTATTTTTTACTAAGTTCTATTTTCAACTAACTTTATATATATATATATGATTATACTAAGTAAAGATTCAACAAATAGTATGGGAAAAAATGTTCTTCAACATTCAAGATAAGAGCTGTTGATGTACATATCCCATAATTTTTTTTTTTTTTTTTTTTTTTGGCCAGGCAGAGTTAGACAGTAAGAGAGACAGAGAGAAAGGTCTTTCTTCCGTTGGTTCACCCCCCAAATGGCCGCTATGGCTGACGCACTGTGCCTATCCAAAGCCAGGAGCCAGGTGCTTTCCCGTGGTCTCCCATGCAGGTGCAGGGCCCAAGCACATGGGCCATCCTCCACTTCCTTCCCAGGCCACAGCAGAGAGCTGGACTGGAAGAGGAGCAACCGGGACAGAATCAGGCGTTCCGACCTGGACTAGAACCCCGGGGTGTTGGCACTGCAGGCCTAGTTAGTTGACAGGCATTTGGGTTGGTTGCATATCTTAGCTATTGTGACTTGAGCTACAGTAAATATGGGAGTGCAGACAACTCTTTCATATGCTGATTTCCTTTCCCTTAAGTAAATACCCAGGAGTGGGATGGCTTGGTCATATGGTAGTTCTATATTCAGATTTCTGAGCTATCTCCAAACTATCTTCCACAGTGGCTGCACCAGTTTACATTTCCACCAACAGATTAGGGAACCTTTTATCCCACACTCTTATGGGCATTCGTTGTTTGTTTATTTCTGTATGAAAGCCATTTCAGTGAGGGTGTGGTGAAACCTTATTGTGGTTTTGATTTGCATTTCCTTGATGGATAGTGAATCTGAGCATTTTTTCATGTGTCTGTTGGCCATTTGGATGTCCTCTTTTTAGGATTTCCACTTTTGAAAAATATCTGTTTAAGCCCCATGCCCATTTCTTAACTGGGTTGTTTGTTTTGTTGCTGTTGAATTTCTTGATCTCTTTAAATATTCTGGTTATTAATCCTTTACCAGTTGAATAGTTTGCAGATAATTTCTTCCATTCTGTCAGTGGCCTCGTCACTTTGCTGAGTGCTTCTTTTGAGTACAGAAGCTTCTCCATTTGATGTAATCCCATTTGTCAATTTTGGCATTGATGCCTGTGCCTCTGGGGGCTTTTCCAAGAACTCTGCTTATCTTGCAGGGTTTCTCCAATGTTCTCTAATAATTTGATGGTAGTGGGTTGTAAACTTAGGTTTTTAATCCATTTTGAGAGGATATTTGTATAAGGCATAAGTTAGAGGTTTTGCTTCATACTTCTGCATGTGGTAATACAGTTTTCCCAGCACCATTTGCTTAAGAGACTGCTTTTGCTCCAGGGATTGATTTTAGCTCTGTTGTCAAAGATAAGTTGATTCTCAAAGATACATAGATTGATTTCTGGCATTTCTATTCTGTCCATTGGTCCATCCATCTGTTTTCGTACCAGTACCAGTTTTCTCTGTGGTATGTCTTGAAATCTGGTATTGTGATTCCTCCAGTTTTGTTTTTGTTGTATAAGATTGCTTTAGTTATTTGGGGTTTCTTATTTTTCCATATGAATTTCAGCATCAGTTTTTCTATATATAAGAAGAATACAGTTGGTATTTTGATTGGTAACATATTGAATCTGTAAATTGTTTCTTGTAGTATGGACATTTTGTTGATGTTGATTCTTCCAATCCAGGAACACGAATATTTTTCCATTTTTTTGTATCTTCTTTTATTTCTTTATTTAATATTTTATAATTCTCATTGTAGAGATTTTGACATACTTAATTTTATTCTGAGGTATTTAATTTTTTTGTAGCTATTATGAATAGGATTCATTTTAGAAGTTCTTTCTCAGCCGTGGCATTCTCGTGTTTACAAAGGCTGTTGATTTTTGTGTGTTCATTTTATATTCTGCCCCTTTACCAAACCCTTCGAGTTCCAATAGTCTCCTAGTAATCTTTTGGACTAGATATATAATCATGTCATCTGAAATAGGGGTAGTTTGCTTTCTTCCTTCCCAATTTGTATCCCTTTGATTTCTTTTTCTTGCCTAATGGCTCTGGCTAAAACTTTCTGGACTATGTTGAACAACAGTCGTGAGAGTGGGCATCCTTGTCTGGTTCCAGATCTTTGTGGGAATGCTTCTGACTTTTCCCCTTTCAATAGGATGTTGACTGTGGGTTTGTCATAAATTGCTTTCATTGTGTTGAGGAATGTTCCTTCTATACCCAGTATGCTTAGAGCTTTCATCATGAATGGGTGTTATATTTTCTCAAATGTTTCCTCTGCATCTAATGAGATAATCATATGGTTTTTGTTCTTCAATTTTTCAATGTAATGTATCACATTGATTTGTTAATGTTGAACCATCTTGGCATACCAGGGATAAATCCCACATGGTTTGGGCAGATGATCTTTCTGATGTGTTGTTGGATTTGATTTCTGGTGTTTTATTGAGCATTTTTGTGCCTATGTCATTCAGGGAAATTGGTCTGAGGTTCTCTTTCTCTGTTGTATCTCTTTCTGATTTGGGATTTAAGGTGATTCTGGCTTTATAGAAAGAATTTGGGAATATTCCCTCCCTTTCAATTGTTTTTAATAGATCGAGAAGAATTGGAGTTAGTTCTTTAAATGTCTGGTAGAATTCAGCTGTGAAGTCATCCAGTCCTGGGCTTTTCTGTGCTAGGTGGGTTTTTATTACTGATCCAATTTTTGTCTTGGTAATTGGTCTGGTCAGGTTTTCTGTGTCTTCATGGCTCAGTTTATGTAGTATGTGTCCAGGAATTTGTGTTTCTTCTAGGTTTCTCAGTTTGTTGGCATATAGTTCTTTGTAGTAATTTCTGATGATTCTTTTTATTTATGTGATGTTATATATTATATTTCCTTTTTCATCTCTAATTTTATTGAGTTAGGTCTTCTCTTTTCCTTTTTTTGGTAAGTTGGGCCAATGGTGTATCAATTTTGTTTCTTTTTCTAAAAAATAGCTCTTCACTTTGGTGATATTTTGTATAGTTTTTTTTTTTTTTTTTGGTTTCAATTCAATTCAATTTGATTTAAGTGGAATTTTCTCTAATTTTAACTATTCCTTTTTTCCTAATAGATTTGAATTTGGTTTGCTTCTGTTTTTCTAGGTCCTTTGAGATGCATTGATAGCTCATTTATATGGTGCTTCTGCAATTTCTTGATGTAGGCATCAATTGCTATAAACTTTCCTCTTGATGCCACTTTTGCAGTATCCTATAAAATTTGATATGTTGTTTTGTCATCTTCATTTGTTTCCAGAAATTTTTTGATTTCTCTTGATTTCTTCATTGACCACCACTCATTCTGGAGCATGTTGTTCAGTCTCCATGTGTTTGCATATGTTCTAGATATTCCTGAGTTGTTAATTCCAACTTCATTCCATTGTTGTCAGAGAAGATGCGTGGTATAATTTCATTTTTTTTTTATTTGCTGAAACTGGCTTTATGGCCTAGCATGTGGTCAGTTCTAGAGAAAGTTCCATGTACTGGTGTTAAGAATGTTAACAATATTCTGTGACTGTAGGATGGAAAGTTCTATAGACATCTGTTAGGTCCCTTTGGTCTATAGTGTTGATTAACTGTTGTTTCCTTGCTGATTTTCTGTCTGGTTGATCTGTATTTCTGAAAGTGGGGTCTATGTCTTCCATTAGATCACTTAACATTTCTTTTGAATAGCCAGATGCCCTGTAATTAGGTGCATATAACTTTATATTTTTTAAGATTTATTTATTTATTTGAAAGTCAGAGCCACACAGAGAGAGAAGGAGAGACACAGAGAGAGTGAGAGATTCTCCATCTGCTAATTCACTCTCCAACTCTTACAATGGCCAGAGCTAAGCTGATCTGAAGCCAGGAGTCAGGAGCCTCCTCCAGATCTTCCCACATAGGTACAGGGGCCCAAGTACCTTGGCCAACTTCCACTGCTCTCCCAGGCCACAGCAGAGGGCTGGATCTGAAGTGGAGCAGCCGGGACTCAAACCGGCACCCACATGTGATGTTGGCATTGCAGACAGTTGCCTCATGCTTTGCCACAGAGCTGGCCACATATACATTTATAATAGTTACATCTTCCTAAGTAATTTAGCCCTTTTTCATTACATAGCACCCATTTTTGTCTCTTTTAAATGTTTTTGTGTTAAAGTCGATTTTGTCTGATATTAGGATGGCTACACCAGCTCTTTTTTAGCACGGAATATCTTTTTCCATCCTTTCACTTTCAGTCTGAGTATTTTTTCTTGATGAGATGTGTTTCTTACAGCAACCAATAGATGGGTTTTCTTTTTTATCCATTCAGCCATCTGTGCCTTTTAACTGGAGAGATGAAGGCATTTACATTCAAGGTGACTATTAATAAGTAATGATTGACCCTGACATTTTCCCATAAATGTTCTTATTGTTTACTTTGGATTTCCTTTGTACTTTTACTGGGAAATTTTCTGCCTTCACCGTCTTTGGTAGTGATGACCATGCTTCTGTTTTGCTGTGTGTAGCACATCCTCAAGTATCTTTTGTAAAGCTGGATTAGTACTGACACATTCTTTCAATTTCTCTTTGTTATGGAAGATCTTTATTTCATCTTCATTAAAACTGGAGCTTTGCTGGTGCAGTATTCTGGGTTGACAGTTTTTTCTCTTAAGCCTTAAGATTCTCTTAAGTCTCTTAAGATTGCCCACCTCTGTAAGAGTCAAGATTCTGGACTTCTAAACTATATCACAATAGTCTGGCCAAGATAGGAACTGACCTTCTCTCGCACTACAGAAAGTGATACTTTTCCAAAATTACATAATGGGTTTGATTGAAAGAGGGAGAAAATAGTCAAATTCCAACAACATTCAATTATAATTCTCCATGTAGTTTTTGTACTCCATGCAAATTCAGGCTTATATTCTGCATCTGATGTCTCAAAACTTAATTCTAACCCATTGATCGTTTCTCTAACAATTCTCACTTACTCATCTAACCTATTTCAGGCAGTCTAGATATAATAACCATGCATCATATAGCTAAAATTAAATGATGAAATCATTGTCAGATCTCCAAAATATTAAACCTTGAGATCAATATGGATTGAAAAAGCATTGCTCAGTATCCATTTAAATTTGTAACATACACGAAGTTCAAACATTAGAAAAGTATTTATAAAGATAACTACATTAATAGTAGCCATATTATTCCCAGAGAAAGTCTGAGCAAAATTTCTGCTTAGTCTTATTATTAGGAAGCCAAAGCCTCACAGTCTAGGTTAAATTGCTTGTATATACACTGCAGATGGAAACTGACAGGACTATTCTTCTTCAGTCGCGATTCTTTATTATCTTTCCCTAAAGATCAGCATCACTGTTTCCTGTGTTATTAAAGACATTAATCTAAAAATACTTGAAATGATTGTAACAATTGACTTGCTAGTGTGATCATTGGCCCAGCCCACTGACCGTGTTAATTAGATTGGTGAGCTACAGGGAATACCCTCAGTTTGACTGTGTTACTCTAAACTGGACGGTCTGCATTCCTCAGACAATGTTTGCAGTGAGGGAAAATGGGCCATCTTTAGAATCAAAATCACAGAAGCTAATATTAAACTGAATAAAGTATTATCACCCATGGAGCCCTTTGTGGGCATAAATACCAGTTTTAGGAAGAATTTTAAATGGAATATAATATTACTCTGAAATCATTGGACATATTTTTTAGAATGCTTTTTGCTATGTGATTTAGATTGCGGGGGCAAGGAAAATAAGAACATAACTTCAGAATCAACATTTTATCCCTTTATTATCAGATGTTACATCCTCTGAAGTGAAAGATGGAGCTCTATGAGAACTGCTATTCTTGCGTGCTCTTAGAGCACAATGGTGATCATCTACAGGGGTAGTTTAATAGAAACAGTGCCTGAAGCTTTGAAGAATGATTCCATTTGGGAAAGGGAATATCAGAAACTTAATTAATGTCACTGACAACAGCAATTTTATAGAATAATATTGGTAATTCCAGGTAAAATCCTACAAGAAGTCATGTGTTATTGAATGGATGTGTTTGTAGCACTTTAGGACGAATCAAGGATGTAAGAAATTTTTGGGGGTGATTGCAGTATTTTACAAGATTCAAGTCTTCCAAATGTGAAATTTTCACATATAATCTGCTATAAGGACTGTAGTGGGGGAAAGTACCATGATTTATGACTGAAAATACTTCTAACAGTTCTTACTTCCACTTGGGTTCCAAGCCATGTACATTCTATTGCTCAAAAGCTATATAACAGAAATAAAATGCCATTCTTGTGCTTACCTTTGAGTAAATTCCAATGTTTTGAGATATCCCTGGCCTACCTGGTACATTAAATTTCAGACTTAGCTATTAGCAGACAGAAGGTGTCCATTTGGTTGGGGTGTCACCAAATAATCAGCTCATGAAAAAGTTGTTCGGGGGAAGGCTTTACTTACCTTTATTTACTGGAAACAATAAAGAGACAGTGGGAAGTTCCCTGAAGAAACTGCCTCCCTGAAAAGCAGTTTGCTAGAGTGTTTGTGGAGAGTGTTAATAAAGTGACCAGTTTTTAGCAAAAGGGAGAGTGGGAGTGCCTTCCTGCTTATAATATATGCCTTTATTCACTGAGTGTTCAGAAATATAGCTTGATTTGACTTCTTCGGAGATTTCCTTGTTTGTGATAGTCTTTGGGCTCTCTGAGTACAATGTTGCAATATAAGCTTTTCTCCAACATTCTCTGAAAAACAAGTTCAAGTGAATAGACTTTGAGATTCTCTGCTCATGTTCCAGAGTTCCTCTTTTACCAAAAGCTCATGCTCTTGGTTACAGATCGGACTCTAGGGATTACTAAACCTCCCTACCCTTTTCTGCTGCATGAACTACACATATCCATCCTCATAATCCACTACTTCCTGTGATTCAGAGGTTAGCTTCAGCTTAGTTTCTCAGAGCGGCTCTCAGAAACTACCTAATCTTAATAGTTGCTGCTTGTTATTTTCTCTTGAGCACTGTGTTCTTCATAATAATGCAGTTACAAGTTACATATTTTTTAATTATAATATAGGGTAAGCTGCTATGAAAAATAATAATGAAAAGTTGACCCAATAACACAATAGCTTAAATAAGGTAGAATTTTTTTCTCTTTCCATTAACAGTCCAAAGTATGATGTTAGGTTGGAAGAGATACTGTGCAATCTTCATCATACGGCTGTTAATCTTTGAGTTCAAGACAGTTTCATTTTTCGGCAATATCTTAACAACTAAGAGGAAGGAAAAAAAGATGGAAACAGAGTTTAATACTGGAAGCTGTAGGCAATAATTCTATTTTTTTGGCCAAATGTAAATATTTGGTCACACTTAGTTGAGCAAGAGGCTAACAAATGTAGTATAGCATGTTAGCCACACACCAGACTAACTCAAACGCAAGAAAGAAAGGTGGAATAAGCTGCGGAGGACAAATAACAATTTGTCACAAGTTATTTTTTAAGAAATGTTTAGTATTTGTATTTTCTACTAGATTGTAAATTCACAGCAGAAACTTAACTCTTTAGTCGACATCTATAGTTCTCCTTCTGGAACATAGAAGCTCGTCAATAACAATACTTCAACTGAGTAAATAAAATGAATTAATGACATTTAAAATAGCTTGTCACATTCTTTCTTACAATCCTCATAAGTATTTGATGGTTTGAAACTGAGATATGGGTTTATATACAGATTTTTTTCTTATTATTGTTGTAAGATCCAAAAAAAGAGTATGAACTTTTACAAGTTATTTTTAAGCTATATTGCTAGTATATATAGCATACATTGGGCATTGCATGGGTGAGAGCTGAATTAACAAAGTATTTTTAAAGTGCAACCAGCCATTATTTATATTACAGGAATTTTGACAAGATTGGGCAGCTGACACATTTTTACAGTTTTCTTGTTGTATATTTTTTTAAGTGTAAAGAACAGATTTCATGTGTTTCAATGACATACTGCTAAGAACATAATGATGCTTCTCTCCCTGCCTCCATGCTCCTTTTCTATCATCTAATTTTTGCAATAACATTCTTTGAATTTACTTTATAATCACTGGCTGAATACTCCACTATGTGTAGTGTTCAACAATTAAAAAGTAGAAAGACCATTGTTCCACAGGAGTATTTCTATGGAATATAAACAATAATCAAATTATAAGATATCAGTTTCACCGTTACATATTCAGTTGGTTTTGTGTGTGTGTGCGTGTGTCTGTATGTGTGTTTTCTTGGTGGTCTATTTATTAGCTACCTCAAATCAAAGAGGAGAATAACTTGCCCAAGATCACAGATCTGAAAAATAGTAAAGAAGAGATAATCGTCATTTACAAGGTAAATAGTAAGCAGATACATTAGTCAGTTTTTGAGTATCATATCATAAATGCTACTCTTCTTTTGGAGTATGTCGGAGGCCCAAACAATATAAATTTCTATAGTCAACTCCCATAATCGTATAAAATTATAAAACACATTTTTATTCAATATTTTAACTGACTTATCAGCCAACTCATCATGTTTCACAATACTTTGTTTAATTAAGAATGTTCTTTTTAAGGTGGGCATTTGGGCCTATTAGAGTACCTGAGTTTGAATCCTGACTTTGCCTCCTTATTCCAGTCTCCTGCCAGTGTAGATATGAGGAGACTACAGTGATGATTCAATAACTGGATTTCTGCCACCCAAGTGGAAGACATAGATGGCATTCCTGGCACTTGTCTTAGGTCATGGCCAAGGTCTGAATGTAACATTTGGGAAGGGAACCACTGGATAGGAACTCTTTCTAGATCTGTCTCTTCCTCTGCCAAACAAATAACTTTCTAAATTAAAAACAGTATAATTTTTCTTCAGATATTTTTAAAAAATATTAAATTACCAGTATATTTTGTTTTAGCTCTGGTGGTGATTTATAGTCAATTGAATTTTTATTAAATTATTACCATAAGCAAGAGCATTAACATGGCTGGGGGAAGTATTGCAGATGTGTCATTCCTTCTTTTAGGTAAAACGAATTATTGCTGGATGACTTCTGAAAATGAATGGAAAAGAATATGCTAGTGAAATAAAGTAGCTTGTATGATCTTCCTCTGCCTTTGCTAAATTTCATCTCCCATAGTGACTGACAGTGATGTGATTAGAGATTGCCTTGTGGGTCTCCAAGACCATCAGTTGTTGATTTACTGGCCAGACAGGTCTATTATATCATGAGTTTGAATGTATCGATGCACCTGAACACATCATTTCTTTCATCAAAGAATCCAATATCCTCTTGTACTCCAAGGAGTTTGAGCTATTGGAATTTTATCACTGCTCTCTACTTCAATAATTCTACAGGTTCTCAATTAGCATGTCCAATTAAAACTTGGTTAAATGCAGATTTTTATGTACCCTGGCCACTCGAGCAGTAGTGATTATCTTTCTTATTCACTCACAGTGCTTCTTTCACTGATGTGTTCTGAAAACAGAATAAACATCATTTCTAAAAACAGATAATATTACCAATATTTATATTACCACCATTCTTCCCCTTTATTGTTGTACTCTCTTATTCTGTCAAAAATACTATATAGTGTTTGTTAGCAATATCAAAGGAATAGTGATACTGAGTGTCTGGAAGTACAGGAATCCATTGCTTTCCCCCTAAGCCTTTTATACTATTAAATCAGCACGTGGCTTTAGAATTCTCACAGGAGGTTTGTAAGATTGCATGTTCTGCCATCAATTGCCATTTTTATCCCTTTTTTGGGATTAATTTTCTTATAGAGGAAGTCGAAACTCTACTCCTTTTGTTGGCCTTTAAATATCCAAATATTTTGTCTTGCCCTGCCTAATTGTTAAAATTAGATTAAATGCTGCCAGCAAGTTTCAGGGAAAACAGTCTTTACAGTCATAGAATTCTCACTCTGTAACTAATCACATAGCAGCACTAGCATATTGCAGACTTGATCTTTGCTATTTTGTCTTCCATTTCATATGGAAAACAGTTATTAAATAAATTTAGTTTTAAACTGTTCTTTTCATCCCCTAAACCTTACTGTAATCTTTTCTCCCTAAATTTTATTTTTCTTCATTTGCTGTATCAGTTATTTTCGTGTATTGAAAAATGTCTCCAACACCTATTTTAAAATGATGATTCGAGTGTTCATTTCTTTGTGAGATGAGCTCAGGGCACATAAATTAAACTATGGAAAAAGTGAGACAGTAAAGAAAGAAACACTAAAAAAACAGCATGTTAATGAGTAGAGGGTTCATAGATAAAATAGAGGTTACCTAATTAAATTGGAATTTCAGGTATACAAGAAATTCTTTGTTATATATATATATATATATAAGTATATGCTAAATTTTACAAAGTTCATACTTAGATTAAGAAAATATTTGCTGTGTGTCTAGAATTAAAATTTAACTGGATACCTTATACTTTTATTTGTTCAGTCTGTCATATACAATGTGGCACCACCATGGCATGTTTAGCATAATCTTGAGAAACATTTGTAACTTGTTCAACATCTTCTCAGAGAACAGAAAGGCTGACTCCTTTCACATTATTGTTAAGGTCGCTTTAATTATATTATATGTTAAGATGTTCCCTAACTTTCTTCCCAGCTTCATTCATCTTTACCTGTTTCAGTAAGCTCCAGTATGTAGAACTGCACAAAATCCTCACTGAGAAGGTCGACACTTGCACCTGAAGAAACAATGTCCATCTCTGACCATGGCGCCATTCCCTTGTGACCACAGCTCACAAGGAAGCACTGTCTCCATAGCTGTCTCCCAGTGAGTTCCATATTCATGGTATCTTTCTCACACTTTGTTAAGTCCAAGGGTTGGCAATTCTTTTCTTTCTTTCTTTTTTTTTTTTTAAAGATTTATTTGTTTATTTCAGAGGCAGAATTACAGACAGGCAGAGGCAGAGAAAAAGAAAGGTCTCCCATCTACTGGTTCACTCCTCAAGTGGCCCCAGTGGCCAGAGCTGGGCTGATCAAAAGCCAGGAGCCAGGAGCTTCCTCTGGGTCTCCCGCAGAGGCTCAGGGCACTAGGACCTGAGGCATCTTCTATTGCCTTCCCAGACCATAGCAGAGAGATGATTCGAAAGTGGAGCACCCAGAACTCAAACGGGCACCCGTACGAGATGCCGGCTCTGCAGGCAGCAGCTTTACTCGCTATACACACAGGGCCGGCCCTGGCAATTATTTTCAACACATTTTGATCCCTAGGTCTCTTAACATCATTGATTTATCCCTTTAAATCTTCATCCTTCATTAAATCAGTTGTTAAAGTATTTTCATTTGAATTATAATGAAGTAAAATTAATTTCATTGAAGACTTTGTGTGACATTGTATGGAATTTTTTCTGTTTTACTGAGTATACATTTTATCATTTATCAAAATCAGGCAAATGGAAGACATGGAACAAACATACACAGTAGGGGGTTAGGAGAAAGGGAGAGAGAGGGAGAGATTGGTTTCTGATTAGTTGTGGCAAAGACCCTATGCTTTGACAAAAACTTGAGTCAGGATACTGAATCCTCTTTTTCTGAGTAGGCCCAGGCCATGGGCTCTATTCTAAGCCCAGTGGTTCTGCCTATTTAGCATAGTTTTCATGACAGCCCTACTACAGAGTTTAAGGAAAATCTTCTATTCTTGATATCTGACCATCCTAGAAATATGACCACATTTCTTTTTTTTTTAACTTTTATTTAATGAATATAAATTTCCAAAGTACAGAATATTGATTACAATGGCTTCCCCCCCATAACGTCCCTACAACCAGCAACCCTCCCCTTATCCACTCCCTCTCCCCTTCCATTCACATCAAGATTCATTTTCAATTCTCTTTATATACAGAAGATCAGTTTAGCATACATTAAGTAAAGATTTCAACAGTTTGCTCCCACACAGAAACACAAAGTGAAAAATGCTGTCTGAGTACTAGTTATAGCATTAAATCTCAATGTACAGCACACTAAGGACAAAGATCCTACATGAGGAGTAAGTGCACAGTGACTCCTGTTGTTGACTTAACAAATTGATACTCTTTGTTTATGGCCTCAGTAATCACCTTAGGCTCTTGTCATGAGTTGCCAAGGCTATGGAAGCCCCCTGAGTTCACTGACAATGGCCTTGTCTAAAAATGACCACATTTCTTATCCTGCACCTTGGCCAATTTTTAAGGGCTTGGTTACAGCAATATCTCATCAAGTTGTTATCCCAAAAACCTCTTATTCATGATGTTTCCTCTTAATAATTTTCCATCCACCAACACCCACTTTGCCTCTCTCACCCTGCTCCTTGGCTATAAATTCTCATGGGTCCTTGCTGTATTCAAATGTAGCTCCATTATATATTTAAGTCTCTCTTTCCTTATTGCAATAGTTTCTGAATAAAATCTACTTTTCTTTTTTTAAATAAAGATTTATTTATTTATTTTAAAGTCAGTTACACAGAGAAAGGAGAGGCAGAGAGAGAGAGACAGAGGTCTTCCATCCGATGGAACATCGGCCAGAACATCCGGCCAGAACTGGAACAATCCGAAGCCAGGAGCCAAGAGCTTCCTCCAGGTCTCTCACACAGGTGCAGGGGCCCAAGGATTTGTGGCATCCTCTACTGCTTTCCCAGGCCATAGCAGATTGCTGGATCGGAACAGGAGCATCCAGGTCTTGAACCTGTGCCCATATGGGATGCAGGTTAACCAGGGCACCAGCCACCTAAAATCTACTTTTCTAACTTTATCTTTTCTTGGATTTATATATCTTCTGTGGAGAAATGGCTATTCAACTCTTTTGTCCATTTTTTATCAAGTTGTTTTTTTGTCTCCGTATATTTCAAATATTAATTCCAATCAAACATATAAATGGCAAATATTTTCTTTAGTGGGTTACTTTTTGCTGTGTTATTAGTCTTTTAATGCACACATTTTTAAAATTTAAAATTTCCCTAAAATCCTATTTGATATTTTTTCTTTTGTTGCTTGATCATGAATCTTTGTCCTGTATTTTCTTCAAAAATTTTTATAACTCTAGGTATAAAATTCACATCTTTGATCTATTTTGAATTAATTTTTATGGTGTTATGTAAGGATTTGACTTCATTATTTTGCATGTGAATATCAAATTTTATAGGAAAATGTCATTATTTCCTACCAAATACAGTACTACTTTGACTACAGCTTTTCTTCTCAGAGACAAGGCTAAAAGGCTATTATACTACACACTCTTCTTTAGCATGTGGATGTCCTGTTTTCCCATTAACATTTCTTGTATAGACTTTCCCCATTGAATGGTCTGGGCACCCTTGATGAAAACCACTTGACCATATGTATAAAGCTTTATTTCTGGGCTCCCTGTTGCGATCCAGTGATCCATATGTCTATCTTTATGCTAGTATCACACTATTTTATTACTGTAACCTTGTAATAAGTTGTGAAATCAGGAATTGAGTCCTATAGCTTTGTATTTCTTTTTCAAGATTACTTTGATTATTCAAGCTCCTCTGTGACTCTATTTGAATTTCAGTACTCATTTTGTTTCTACAAATGACGTCATTGGTACTTTGGGAGATAATGTATTGAATAATAGATAATTTTGGGTAGTACTGCTATCTTAACACTATTGTCTTCCATTCCATGAATATGATCTGTTTTTCCATTTATTATATCATCTTTACTTTTTTAAAGATGAGGAGTGTTTTGTATTTTCATCATACACAATTTATACTTATATTGTTGATTTCTAAGTATTTCATTCTTTTTGATGCTAATGTAAATTAAAATATTTGCTTAATTTTCTTTAGAAATCCTTTATTATTAGTGTAATATAATGCAACTTGCATGTGTGTCAACTTTGTATACTGATACTTTCCTGCATTCATCCTCAGAGAGTGGCTTTTAAATACAGCAAATGATTTTAATAAATTTTACTTGATACTAAAATACAAACTACATAGTACTTGGTTGGTATGACAGTAAAGATAAACATGAAATAAATAGATGAAAAAAAAAACAAAGTAGATCTTGCACTGATTGTATCATAAAGAAAAAGTATTCATAGTGTATCTTTCAGAGAAGATTATATTTGATATATATATATGGGAGAAACACCGTATTGTTCTTAGAATTATAAGTTCAACTGTATAAGGAAATCTGTCATAACCAAATATTGACCTACTTTGGCCAAACTTCTATTTCTTTGAGACCAGGATAAAATGTTATTGCATCAATGCCGTAAAGATGCATTGAAATTTAATCCAGTCAACTTATTGAGAATGAGTACATAATCTATGAAATCTTTTCTAAATTAAATCAAACATGTATTTGAACCTAAAATGTTTAGATAGAACTTTCTGTTTATTATAGATATGCTGATAACACTGTATTGATTATTCTTCAGCAGTAAATAATTTACTGACAAGTTTAGCATTGGTATATACAGAATTTTTTTTTTTTTTTTTGGATAGGCAGAGTGGACAGTGAGAGAGAGAGAGACAGAGAGAAAGGTCTTCCTTTTGCCGTTGGTTCACCCTCCAATGGCCGCCGCGGCCAGCGCACTGCGCTGATCCGAAGCCAGGAGTCAGGTGCTTCTCCTGGTCTCCCATGGGGTGCAAGGCCCAAGGACTTGGGCTTATATAGAATTTAATCATTTATGTATAGTTTGCACTCTAACTCACACATCCTTAGGTTGTGTGTTAGAAGTTTTATAAAATGGCAAAAAGCCTTCAATATGGAATCGTAGATTGAAGTTGCTCCATTGACATTCAAATGATATACTATGCAATGTCCCTTATCCTAAAATTTTTCAGTATTTGTTCCAAAAATGATATTTACTTGCTCCTGGTTCAGGTGCTTAAAGATGTTAAATTTGTTTCAATGAGATAATGAGCTATCATATACTCTGACATTCTTTCTATATTTTAGTACATTGTGAAGATGAAGTTTGTAGTTCCATTATTAACTTCCTGGAGCGTAAAATTTCTAAATTGAAAAAAATGCACATATTTTCATATTTTATGTATACAATACGAAGTATCTAGTGGTACCGCACAGAAGATACTTAATTATCCCTTTGAACAGTTTGTATTACTATCTAAGATTCCATATTTTATCCTACACGGTAGTTTTGGTAAATATGGAGAGAAAGACAACAAAGTATATTGTTCACAGAAAGGAAATTATCTGTTAATTATATTCTATCCTGGTAGTTCCAACCCTAAGAAACTATCTCGACAAATGAAGAAATTTTCTAGTACCTTTGGAGTATTTAAATTGATAATCTGAATTACTGGCAATGTTCAGTTTTAAAATTAATTATAAAAGAAAGCTTGAGCCAGAAATACTATTAGAAAAATAAATACTTTAAATTTAGGGGGGTAAAAAAGTTGAGAAATCATAATAAGTGGTGCTTTTGTTTGTATCTTATTGTCTTAGCTAGGGCTACTAAACAGAGCAGATTAGAATGAGCAGCATAAACAGGAGCACTTGACCCTTGTGGAGGCTGGAAAGTCCAAGGCATTGACTGGTGTTTCCTTATACATACTTCCTGGTTTGCTGATGTTTATGTTCTTGCTGTGTCTTCACATGGCAGAGTGCAGAGACTTAGTTACCATGTTTATTCTTGTAAGGATACTAATTCCATTCATGAGGTCTCTACTTCTATAGTCTAATTATTAAACGTTGCATGTCCTAATGCCATTCCCATTGGGGATTATGATTTCAATATATGAATATCGGCGAGTACTGACGTTTGTTCCTCAACACGCTGAACCTACTTTAATTAAAGAGCACACATAGAATACAATAATAAGGAGATGAGTCATAATTTGCTTGCCAAAACCAAAAATCTACAGGAATTATTTCACAAATGTGTTTTAATACTTTTACCCATCACAGAAAGCAAGATTTGGGTTTTCTTTATAAGACACAATGAAAACTAATTTTAAAAATAAGTAGAAATGATCTATCTCACTCTCCCTATTCTTAGTAGTTACCCTAAGACATGCCTGCACGCATGACTGCAGATTAACAGGTATGTGGGCTTCCATTATTATATTAATAACAAATTTACATGCAGTCAACAGAATGATCTATGTGACAGTTGCCTTGATGGTTCACTCACTGTGATTACTTAGTATTTGATGGTTTCTTAATATTGATAGATATATTGATATTTAATGACTGTTAAGCATGAGGTAAATTGTCATAGAAATTTTATCCATTTAAATATTTTTATCCATTTAAATATTTATCCATTGAAATATTTCTAATTTAAAATATTTATCCATTTAAATATTTTTAATTTATTTGAGAGGTAGAGAGCTAGAAGGTGAGTGAAAGAAAAAGACCTTCCATTCCCTGATTCACTCCCAGATGCCCCCAGTTTAGGAGACTGGAACTCAATGCAGGTCTCCTTTGTGGTTGCCAGGGACCCATCCATCTGAGCCATGATCTGCTGGTTTCCAGGGTTCACCTTAGAATCAGGAGTGGAGCCAGGATGCTAACCCATGCACTCTAAATTGAATGCAGGCATTCCAAGTGGCATCTTCATCAGCTTGCCAAATGCCAGCCCCCATGTATATTCTTTATGCCAAATAGTACCTAGGCATTGTACAAGTAAGAAGATATTTGCTCTCATGATAAAAGTTTTACTATTTTAATAATTTTAGTAATCTAGTGTTTCTACTATATCTGGCAATATATACAATGATACCAACAATGATAGAATTAAACAATAATTTTCTATTTGTTTCAACACTAGACCATATTGAAATAGTATATAGTGGGTGAATTTAAAAGGTCTGTTTTTAAAACAGTGTGGGCCCCACAAATATATTTTTTTTAAAGATTTATTTATTTTATTTGAAAGGCAGAGTTACAGAGACAAAGAGGGATGGGGGGAGGGGAGAGAAACAGAAAGGGAAACCAGATTGATTGATTCCATCCACTGTCTCACTTCCTAAATGACTGAAAAATCTAAGGCTGGACCAGACTGAAGCCAGGATTCAGGAGCTTCAGCAGGGTCTCACATGTGGGAGGCAAGTGCCCAAGTTCTAAGGCCATCTTGCACTGCTTTAAGTTGGTAATAAACAAACCTGTGAGAAATAGAAATATGTTATTCATTTTAAAAGGAATGCAGTGTTTTCTCTCTCTCTTTTTTTAATTTACTTTTTATTAATTTGACAGAGTTAGATGGACAGAGAGAAAGGTCTTCCTTCTGTTGGTTCACAGCCCCAACTGGCCACCACGGTCGGCGCTACGCCGATCCGAAGCCAGGAGCCAGATGCCTTCCCCCCGGTCTCCCATGTGGGTGCAGGGCCCAAGCACTTGGGCCATCCTCCACTGCCTTCCTGGGCCACAGCAGAGAGCTGGACTAGAAGAGGAGCAACCGGAACTAGAACCTGTCGCCCATATGGGATGCCAGCGCCACAAGGTGGAGGATTAACCAAGTGAGCCACAGCAACGGCTCCATGAATGCAGTGTTTTCTCAATTAGATTTTAGTTTCCTTTCAGTAATGAATTGATGAAACCTTAACCAATGCAGATATGGGGATAATCCAGATTTACTTTGATCCTCTATCATCTTGACTGATAATTTCTTTGTCCTAATAACTCTTTTTTCTTGCACTTATCAAATCAGATCTTACATTTATCAAATGATGAAGAGATCCATGAGCTTGTGCTGTGGTCTATGTCAGTTGCTGCGGTGTGACTGGCCACTATAGCTCTCTCTCTTCAGGAAAGAGTTCTGTTTGAATATGTTGCAAGTACTCACAGGCACTTCTCTCAGCACTCTTCCAACCACAGCAACGAATAAAGGAGATTATGTTCAGGAGGTCATATGAGATATTGGGCTGTTTCTTTCCATTTGTCAAGGGAGGTGTCTGTACATATTACAGTGACAAGAACAGACGTCCTTTACTGCATAAATGAATGCATGAGTGAAACAGGTACTATTTTTCCTGTGTACTCATTAGTCATATCTAATCCTAAATAACTACCAGTCTCACTGTTGAATCTTCATGTGGATCACCATGTGGTTTAGATGTGTTCAACAAGTAACTAAATGCAACAATTTTGAAGTATTTTTATATTGAAAACTTAAAAAAAAAAAACTGTGGTAAACTACAATTAACATTTCATACAAACACCATTTTATATGATGGGAATAAAGCTATCTGCTTACCTCTCCAAAAAGCAAAAGAGAGAAAGACTCTCACTCACTTTTCTTATGCAGAGATCTGTCTTGCTAAATCCATGGTCATCCTGAAGAAAAAGAGTAAGTCTTTGGGGCTGGCATTTTGGCACTGCAGGTTAAACTGCTTGCAATGCTGAATCCCATATTGGAGTGCTGGTTTGAGTTCTGGCCCTCTGCTTCCAATCCAGCTAATGTACCTATAAAGGTAGCAGATGTTCAAGTCCTTTGGCCCCTGCAACCCATGTGGGAGACCTAGATGAAGCTCTTGGTTTATGGTTTTGACCTCGCTCAGAACTGGCTGTTGTGGCAATTTGATCAATGCACCAATGGATAGAAGGTTGATCTCTCTCCTACGCTCTCTGTTGTCTAGGTTTTCAAATAAATAGATAATAAAAAACTAATCTTTATTGATGAGGTCTATTTTGCCACAAATGACATAAAATGTACCTAATAATTTAGTTATATTTAAAGAAAACTTATCCATTCTCAAAGCGGCTTTTGTGTGTCAGATTTTTCCTTTGTAAAGCAGACTAAAACAATACTGAAAATTAGTTTTTACAACACTTAAGAATTATAGACTTATCAGTCAAAAATAATACTGGTAAGTATATTTTAGTGAAACAATGCTGACATCCAGTGACTACTTAAGCTAGTGCATAGGTCATAAATAGCACACACATGAGAAATACTGTTCATTTATTTAAAGGTCTAGATCAGGTGAAATACTACTATTATCTCCCTGGCTGATCAATGTAACTAGTTCAGAATCTAGGAATTATCTCAATAGTTACCATTTCTGAATTCTGCTTTCTCAATGGCTGCTATTCAATAAGTGCCTATAAAATAATTTATATTAATGTACCTACCATGATGTGCTGAAATATTTCCTAATGTAGAAGTGGATTCAAAAATATATAAATAGGAAATGTGGGAGAATAGACACTTTCTCTTTGTGAGAAAAAAAGAATAATAATTCGTGTTGTACTCTTTTATAAATATATATGCATATATGTGTGTATTAACAACAACTATCAATGAAATAATTTCATTTGATAAAATAGATGCTTTAAAAGCTATGTTCATACATAAACAAATATAGTAAATAGTAAAATTTAATAGACATTCAATTCTGGTGTAGCAACTTTTCATAACTCATCAAGTTCTAACATTCTTTTAAATAGCTGAAAAATAGCAAGACAATGACAATTATTTTTAAAATTTTATTTATATGAAAGGCAGTTACAGAGAAAGAGGGAGTGGGAGACAGAAGAGGAGAGAGAAAGAAAGAGAGATGTGGGGTATTTTCCATCTGCTGGTTCATTTTCCAAATGGCCACAAAGGCAGCCAGGCCAAAGCCAAGTGTATGAACCTCTATCTGGGTCTCCCACATGAATGGCAGGGCCCAAGTATTTATGCTTTCTTCTACTTTCCTAGGTGTATTAATAGGAATCTGGACTGGAAGTAGAGCAGCCAGGGCTCCAACAAAGGGCTCATATGGGATGCTGGCATCAGAGATGGCAGCTCAAACTGTTGGATCAAAACACCAGCTTTGAATTTTTATTATTTTTATTATTATTTTTTGAAATTTTTTATTCTTGATATATATAGCTTATTTTTAACTTTCAGTTTTTGGTATGAGTATAAAAACACAATTTCTCTGGGTCTACTCAGTGGTTAGTTAAAAATATAAAAATGGGGGACCAACACTGTGGTGCTGTGGGCTAAGCTTCCAAACTGTGACACTGGCAACCCATATGGGCAGTGGTCTATGTCCTGGCCATTCCTCTTCCAATCCAGTTCTCTGCTGTGGCCTGGGAAGGAGTAGAAGGTGGCCCAAGTTCTTGGGCCCCTTTGCCCATGTGGGAGACCCAGAAGCTCTTGGCTCCTGTTTTCAGATCGCTGCAGCTCTGGCCATTGTGGTCATATGGGGTGTGGACCCGTGAATGGAAGACTTTTCTGTCAACGGTAACAACTTAATAGTATCTTACTAGTCAAAAATGTGTTATTCCAAATTTTAAAGTAGTAAGATAGCTAACTATTGATATTTGCCACTTTCAGCAGCATTAATTTTCTTTGACTGACTTTGAGGCTGAGAGAGAGATGTGAAAAGTCTTTTATGTCTTTTAAATATTTAACTTACTTTTGTAAAGTAACTGGCTAGAGTTTAAAAATGGAAATAAAGCATTTTTAAAAGATTATTTATTTATTTGAAAGGCAGAGTTACGCAGAGAGAGAGAGAGAAAGAGAGAGGTCTTCCATCCAGTGATTCACTCCCTAATTGGCCACAACAGTCAGAGCTGCGCCAATCCGAAGCCAGGAGCCAGGAGCTTCCTCTAGGAGTTCCCATATGGGTGCATTGGCCCAAGGACTCTAAGTCAATAAAACAAAGCAAAAACATTTCTTTATTACTTACATTAAGAAATTTCATAAAGATGCATTTTAAACCATCCTTATTCACCTCCTCAGTAGGGTTGAAAAGAGTTCATGAGAATTAATTTTAACAAAAATTATGTCATAGAATGTAGCATAGGAAGAATATAAGACTAAGACAGAAATATAACTGCCTTCATTCCAATCCATTGTGCTGTTAACTAGGTTCCTGCAGCCTACTTATTACCTTGGTATGGTAGAGCCAAGGGTTGGGACTTCCCATTTTACCTTAATGGAGTCATTCAAGTGTCCAGAGGTTTAAAACTAGTCAACATTCAATCAGTATTAATTCCTTAATAGGTCATGCTCTATTGAACAACATTAAAAAGAAAGAGTGACTACTAGTTTGTGATTCAAGAGTATTAGGTGTACTGGATTGTTTTCCTTGTCTTCATTTGGGCAGATGCCCTTATTTCTCAACTGGAATTATGGCTATCTAAATCAAAGAACCATGTTTTCCCCAGTCACTTTTTTATAGCAAAAAATTTACATGTTATCTGTTCAACAATTATTTAGCTGAATAATCAAATGATTTTTCTAAAGAGAAAAGTAATTTTGCACATACCTACTGTAGATGACCCTCAAGAGAAATTACTTTATGAATAATAAATCATAATAGAGTATTTACTTGCTATTTATTATGCAATTCATATACAAAGACACTGTATAAAATATCTATTTTGCATACTAAGTTAGATGGATTGTTTCTGTGCTTAATATTCTCTAATTTCCAATTAAATTTTCACTCCACATTTAATTATATCACAGGTCATTTTAATTATTTAGGAGAAGTAATAGATTACCTGTTTTCTTGGTACTTCCTCAAGAATTATTTATGATAAAGATCACATAAAGTGTAATTGTCTATATTTTCCTGTTCAGAATGATCTCATAGTATACCTTGATTGTTTTCTTAATCTAAGACAATCATCTTTTTCAAATATTTCAAGATTTGACTTATCTTAATAATGGAAAACACCCAAGATGCTGAGATTCACTAATGAAGTAATTCATGAAACAGACTAATCTGACCCTGTGTTGTTGATGAGCTTACCAATACTTTTAAGAGTACATTAGCTGGATTGTATGGTAGGGTTATATTCAGGTTTCTGAGGAATCTCCAGACTGACTTCCATAGTGGCTTGACCAGTTTGCATTCCCACAAACAGTGGGTTAGTGTCCCTTTTTCTCCACATCCTCACCAGCATCTGTTGTTGGTAGATTTCTGAATGTGAGCCATTCTCACCGGGGTGAGGTGAAACCTCATTGTGGTTTTGATTTGCATTTCCCTGATTGCTAGTGATCCTGAACATTGTTTCATGTGTCTGTTGGCCATTTGGATTTCCTCTTTTGAAAAATGTCTATTGAGGTCCTTGGCCCATCTCTTAAGTAGGTTGTTTGTTTTGTTGTTGTGGAGTTTCTTGATTGCTTTGTAGATTCTGGTTATTAAACCTTTATTGGTTGTATAGTTTGCAAATGTTTTT
Organism: Oryctolagus cuniculus; assembly: GCF_051225735.1. NCBI lineage: Eukaryota > Metazoa > Chordata > Mammalia > Lagomorpha > Leporidae > Oryctolagus > Oryctolagus cuniculus. The sequence continues at coordinate 155,598,143 of NC_142868.1, read as the reverse complement.
TTCCCATTCTGTTGCTTGCCTCTTCACTTTCCTGTTTCTTTTGCCGTACAGAAACTTCTCAGTCTGATGCAATCTCAATTGTTAATTTTGGTTTTGACTGTCTGTGCCTCCAGGATCTTTTCCAAGAAGTCTTTTCCTGTGCCTAAATCTTGCAGGGTTTCTCCAATGTTCTCTAATAATTTGATGGTGTTGTTAGGGTCGAGCAGCGTCCGCCACCGAATGGAACGACTCCAAGAGACTCTCATGCAATCAGCAAAGGGTTTATTCAGACCAGCATGCTGGGGCTCTCTGAACGCGCAGGAACAGAGCAGCTCCGAGGAGTTGAGGGTTAAGGTTTTTATAGGGTTTTTAGAGACATTCTGTACATCATGGTACTATCTAGCAAATCATCTCATCCCACGGGAAATTCAAAGGACATCTCTTAGAATTGATTAGTGCATCCAATGGCGGGAACGGACCTACTAAAGGTGGTTGGATGGCTTTGGGGTTGATGCCTTTTGAATTGATTGGCCGAAGCATAAGGTCCAAGCTGATGGGGTGTACGTGCTGAACTGCAGGGTCTCAGGTAGCTATCAGTCACCTTATCTGCCCTGAGAAGACACCAGAAACTCTAGGTATTTCTCTGTTATCTGCTATTCGGCTGTTGCTAGGAGAGTTTATCACAAGGGGAGTTCATTTATTTACTTTTAGGAGCTTCTGGCTCAGAGTTCAGGGCCTGGTCAGGCCCAAGTTGCAAGATGGAGGCCTAATTAAAATAGTTACACCTTGATCCAGGCTCAGGTCTCACACTGTCAGGTCATAGAATTAGATCTTTAATCTATGTTGAGTGGAACCTGAATATAACCCTACCATACAACCCAGCCATCCAACTCCTTGGAATTTACCCAAAGGAAATTAAATTGGCAAATAAAAGAGCTGTCTGCACCTCAATGTTTATTGCAGCTCAATTCACAATAGCTAAGACATGGAATCAACCTAAATGCCCTTCAACAGAAGACTGGGTAAAGAAATTATGGGACATGTAGTTTATAGAATGCTATACAGCAGTAAAAAAGAAATCCGGTCATTTGCAACAAAATGAAAGAATCTGGAAAACATTATGCTGAGTGAATTAAATAAGTCCCAAAAGGAAAAATATCATATGTTCTCCCTGATCGGTGACAACTAACTGACCACCTAAAAGGAAACCTGTTGAAGTGAAATGGACACTATGATAAACAATGACTTGATAGCCCTTGTCCTGAGTGTTGATATACAATTTAATACTTTAACCCTTTTAGTATTTTTTTTTCGTTCTACTTAATACCATTGGTTGGACTCTTTAGTTAACACACAGTTATTCTTAAGTGTTCAAATTTAACTGAAAAGTGATCCCTGTTAAATATAAGAGTGGGAATAAGAGAGGGAGGAGATGTACAGTTTGTCACATGCTCAATCAGACTTACCACTAATGGTATAGTAAGAAATGTGCCAGAGGATTCCAATTCAATCCCATCAAGGTGGCATGTACCAAGGCCATCTCACTAGTCAAAGAGATCAGTTTCAGTTCATAATTGATCATACTGATAGGATTAAGAGTCAAAGGGATCACACAAGCAAGATTCGTGTCTGCTAATACTGACTGATAGAATTAAAAAGAAGAGAACGATCCAACATGGGAAGTGAGATACACAGCAGACTCATAGAATGGCAGATGTCCTAAACAGCACTCTGGCCTCAGAAACAGCACTTAAGGCATTCGGATCTGGCTAAAAAGCCCATGAGAGTATTTCAGGCATGGAAAGCCAAGACGCTCTGGCAAAAAAAGAAAATGACCTAAATGAAAGATCTCCGCAAGTGAGATCCCAGCGGAAAGAACTGGCCATCAAAGAAGGAGATACCTTTCTCTGAATGGAGGAGAAAACTTCCACTTCGATATGGCCTTGTTTAAAAAAGATCGGAGTTGGCAAACTCAAGAGGCTTCCATAGCCTTGGCAGCTCATGACTAGAGCCTCGGGTTATTACTGACATCTTAAATAAGTGTGTCAATTGTTAAATCAACAACGAGAGTCACTGTGCACTTACTCCCCATGTAGGATCTCTGTCCTTAATATGTTGTACTATGTGAATTAATGGTAAAACTACTACTCAAACAGTACTTTACACTTTGTGTTTCTGTGTGGGTGCAAACTATTTAAATCTTTACTTGGTAGATACTAAATTGATCTTCTGTGTATAAGGATAATTGAAAATGAATCTTGATGTGAATGGATGGGAGAGAGAGTGGGAGATGGGATGGTTGTGGGTGGGAGGGAGTTTATGGGGGGAGAAAGGCTCTATAATCCAAAAGTCGTACTTTGGAAATTTATATTTATTAAATAAAAGTCAAAAACAAATAATTTAATAATTTAACTCTACTTCTAGAGCCAAAGGAAACAACTGAATTTAGAGATTGACATGGCATCTTACTAAGATAAGTCCTTGTCTATGTGGCAAACAGATTAATCTATAGCTCTCTTGAGGTTAATTTGCATATTATCTAATATTTCTATGCTGAGAAAGGACAGGTATCATCCTAATTTAGAGATACTTAACAGTTTCTACATGCAAGACCAAATATACAGACACATGCTCATTGTTTTTGTCTAGATTGCATCTTGAGACTTAGATTTGAATTGTATTTGTGCTACTTATTAATAAAAGTTGTCTGACTAAATACTACCAGAACACAGAAGAAATAAGCACATGTTCTGTAAATGTTTATTGAAAATAATACAATTTAATATGGTAGTATCTATTACAGGTTTTGTTTTTAAAGTGATAATAGGAATCAAGTATGTGTTTAAATCCTGTATGTATTTAAATACCATAGATGTTTAATGAATAATTGTTGGACAAAATAAAATTTTCTAGGCCTGCGCTGTGGCTCACTAGGCTAATCCTCCACCTTGCGGCGCCGGCACACCGGGTTCTAATCTTGGTCAGAGCACCGGATTCTGTCCCGGTTGCCCCTATTCCAGGCCAGCTCTCTGCTGTGGCCAGGGAGTGCAGTGGAGGATGGCCCAAGTCCTTGGGCCCTGCACCCGCATGGGAGACCAGGATAAGTACCTGGCTCCTGCCATTGGATCAGCATGGTGTGCCGGTTGCAGCACGGCGGCCACGGCGGCCATTGGAGGGTGAACCAACGGCAAAGGATGACCTTTCTCTCTGTCTCTCTCTCTCACTGTCTGCTCTGCCTGTCAAAAAAATTAAAAAAAAAAAAAAAAGATTTTCATTCTGACCATATATGTAAACTGAGCCATATTTTTTCAAATGTACATCATATATCTGGTGTTCAAAAACAGCCTCAGAAGGAGATTACTTGGAGCAATGGTTGAGTTGTCACTGGGGATGCCTACATCCCATATCAGAGTGTTACATTCAAGTTATAGCTTCATTCCCAATTCCAGTTTCTTGCCAATGTGCACTAAATTAATGGCTTTAGTATTTGGATTCCTGCCACCCATATGGGAGATGGGGGTATAGTTCCTGCCCCCCATCTGTAGGATGTCCCAACTCCAGATATTGCAGATATTTCAAGAGTGATCCAGCAAATGGGTCCTCTCTCTATGCCTCTGCCTTTTCAAATACATGGATAAATATTAACAATAAAAAATGGATAAAGACAAACTGAAATGTAGAACTTAGAAGATGTAATATAAAGGAAAGAATCAATGAAACTGTTGATTATTAATAGATTCAACAAGATTAGGATATAATCATAATGACTATTGGCTATACATTTTTATTCTTAAATGATCTTTCCAAGATCCTGTTCTTATTAACTCATTTAATGTCAAACAATTTTAAATTTTTTGGTATACTCAACAAATGGCTGATCCCACCTTACTATGTGTTATTACATATCACCCATGCATATGTCAATGTCTTTTGTGAATGTGCTTGCCCCATTTCTTTAGATTACATGTTATAATTTTTTGGTAAATCTCTGTATTGTGGATTTTGAAATTCATGCGTACAAGAGGATCTTCAAAGAGTTTATGAAAAATGAGAATCATGAAAAAACTTTCTATGGATTTCCAAATTATTTGCACCAAAATAACTTAACTTTACAATCTCACTTTTTCATGAACTTTTAAAGTATTCTTGCAAAATGAGGCTCTGTGTGCAATAAAGTCACTATCCTGAATTCCTCAACTTCAGTGTAGAAGTAGGCATAAATATTATCTAAGCAATTGTGTGGCTGTGTTGCAATAAAACTTTATCAAAACAGATAGGAATAATTATAACTTTTGTTATAGTTTGTCAGTTTCTAACTTCAGTAATATTGGTTTAAGCATGATAGATACAGAGATGTTGTAGTTAAGTATTTATTATGTTTTCAGACTCTATAACCAGCATGCAGCCATGAATACACATTACGTTGAATCTTATCTCTAATATTTTTCTCATAGTATCTTCTTTGACCGGAGACAGCTGCATTGTACTCTAGTAGCTTTCTAGCATAGTTTCCTCATGAGATTCTGATTGTATTTTAACTATCTGAGAAACTCAAATGGCAAACAAACATTATATTTCTGAATCCCAAATGAGTAAAGATGTTGACATCTGAGTTAATATTTAGATGAACAAAGCTATTTTCACATATACTTTCCATGCACCCGCTTTACCTTGTACATGAGACAAGTGGAAGATGGAAATTTTATACAGAATGTCAAGAACCACTTTAGAAAATGTGATTCTATGTGAAAGTGAATTCTGGGAGAGTCTCTATTATATTTAACTGGCAGCTTGACTGCTGAGCAGATGATACTAATACAGAAGGTGCTGCATAAATTTCTCATTAAAACAGAAACGTGGGCTTTTTATGTGAAAGCAATTTAATTCCCTATGCCAGTGTCTGCAGTTGGCTTCTCAGTGAACATCAAGTTTGAAAAGAGAAACTATATATGTACTTTTACTGTTATGATTAAAAAGCTTAAATTATATCTTTGGGAAAATACATAAAAATTATTATATGTTTTCACATGCAAGATGATACTTGATGAAAACAACATTTACCTCTATTTCTACCTTCAAAATGTAGATATAATTTCATTCTTTATAGGTTAATTTATTTATTTGAAAGGCAGAGTTAGAGAGAGAGAAAGAGAGAGAATTTCTTTTATTTGAGGATTCACTCCCCAGATGGCTACAATGGCCAGGATGGGGCCAGGCCAAACCCAGAAGTCTGGAAATCCATCAGTGTCTCATACCTGGGTGGCAGTTTCTCAAATACTTGGGCCATCTACTGTTACTTTCACAGGGTGCATTAGCAGGGAGTTGGATAGGTGGTAGGATAGCTGGAACTCAAAGTGGTGCTCACATGGGATGCCAACTTTGCAGGTAAGGACTTAATCTACCACATCACAACAGTGGACCCTAATTTCATTAGAATGTTTTGTTGCAATATATTGAGTAGTTTGAATTTTACCAGCATTAATGAAAATCTCAAACTTTGGTCTTCTTCATACTTTAGTATGAACTCACATTTGCCAAATTCACACAGACTAATTTTCTTTCCTGCCACTATACAACAAAAACTCATGAATACACATATGCAAACACACATTCACTGTGAAAATGGGCATCCATCCCAGTCTTGGATCATAACCTACACCCCCCCTCCGGAAAGCACACAACTTTTCATGTGGAAGTAATTCCTCTACATTCTACCATCCTGTCCCTGAATCTGCTAAGGGCATGATCCTCTCATATGCTTTCTGAGTCCTCAGTCTCTGTCTCCATTTCTATTTACCCCTTCATGTCTGTCTGAAAATCTAATAATTCACTAGGATTTCTGCCTAAGACACTGAATCTTCTTTAGCCATTGAATTAATTTTATGCTTTCTTTCCCTACTGAAAAAAAAAAAGTCTGTATTTGCTATTCCTGTTTTCTTACTTTCAAAATAATCAAGATTCTGTCATTAGTTGGACCTTACATATCTGTATGGTAGTTTGTTTAGACATTTCAGGACCATTAATCCTTTAAAAATCTCATGAAACCTCCAAATAATATATATTCTTAAAGAATTCTTTGCGTATGTTTAGTAATCAGACCCCTTGACATTCTCCTATTACCAAAAGTGATACATCATCTTAAGCTAAGGACCCTTGCATTCATTGACTCCCTAGATTAAGACAGTCTGAGTCATCCTGAATCATTAGTAGCCTATCATTTTATGACACATTGATCTTCAACTGGACATCTTTACTTAGGTGTTGAATATTCAACATGCCCTGGATAACTCATCATATTACTTCTAAAACTGTCTCTTCTCTTATTTCCTACATTACTATGGCAAAAACATTGGGAGTCATCCATACTACTTTTATTCCCTACATATGATCTATGAGGAAAACCATTTTGAACACACTCTTAAGTATCTCAAGTCGTTATGACCTTTTTTACCTACTGTTACAATTTCCAAGAGTATCATTCTCACGCACATGATCATAAGACTTTTAACTGATTGTCATGATTACTTTATACAGTTTTCATTCTAAATTCATTCTCAAAAGTATCAAGTATTCAAGTATCCCACATTTAAAGTAATACAATCAGCTTAGCTTAGCTGTAAGGGTATTTTAAGTCCTACCAATAGTTTCAGCCTCTTGTTCTGTCATTAGACCTAGTCTACCTTCTAGTGAACTGTGTATCATTCATGAAAGATAAAATGTTATTTCTTTTATTTGTCTGGATTTTCCCTTTTCCCTGACAATCAAAAAACTAAATATTGAACGTTGGTGACCAGCAATGGATGGCAAGGGAAAATAGAAAAAAATTTCTCTTGGAATTTCTGCAATCAAGTGATAAATATTTAAAGACATAATGAATTACATTATACAATGTACATGGCACAGCATGCCATATACACATGAAATTTTTATGTATCAGTTAAAAATAGAAAAAAAAGTAAACAAGTGACACATGTTTACCAAAATCCTGACATTTGAATTTCTGTTACTACGAATTACAACACTTCAAAAAGTTTGTGGAAAATGAAATTAAAAGATAACTTCACTTTGGTAAAAAGATTTTTAAAATCCTTATAGTATTTTTCATGATATGTGGTTTTGACAACCTTTCTCAAGTTCCATTGTACAAAATTATTGAAAATATGCTATTAGAGAATTGGTAAGAGCAGCAAGCAAATTAAATTTTGGGAAGTCAAACTGTAGAACTTAAAAAAAGCAAAAATAACAGGAAGTGTTAGTTTTTAATAAAATGAAAAAAATTTTATAATGTGTCTATAAAGACAAATTATTATTAAATATTCAAAGAAATCTTCCAATAGCTGAAACTGTTTCATCTATTTTTCTTTAAAATTCATAAATAAGTAAAAGAGACCATTCTTTGGATTGACATATTAGGTTAAAGTAAAATAATAAGGTCAGATTTACGTTTCAAAGTGTTTCATTTCAATTTTTTTTTAGTTTCTCTCTCTCTCTCTCTCTCTCTCTCTCTCTCATCTGTCTCTGAATCTGTGAACATCCTAAAGGGAACAGTATGCATTTAATGCCTCACATTCTTGTCAAAAGGCTGTTAGTTTCTTTAAGCCCTAGACATGGACATTCCATGTGGGAAATGTTGCCTGCTTCTGTCAGATATCCTTGGGGACACATGGGCTGCAGGTATCACTTATTTCCTACAGTTTATCCTGTCTGAATTCCTTTTTAGAAAAAGTTTATTTTCATCTACTTGAAAGGCAGAGAAGGGGAGAGGGAGAGGAAGAGGGAAAGTGTAAGTGTGTGATCTTCCATCTAGTGGTTCACTCCCCAAATGCCCACAACAGCCAGGGCTGGGCCAGGCTGAAGCCAGGAGCCCAGAAGTCCATCTGGGTTTCCCACACTTGAACTCATGCACTTAAGCCATGATCTGCTGCCGCCTCCTAGGATGCATTAGCAGAATACTGGGTTAGAAGTGATATAGCAAAGACTCAAATATGGTGTTCCAATACAGGATGTATATGTCCCAAGTGGCAGTTTAATACACTGTGCCACAAGGCCTGCCTCCTGCTGCTGAATTCAACTCGCCACTTTCTCAGCATGTGTATGAAGCTTCATGGCAGATATTTCTCTATTTTTTCCCTTTTTATGGATTTGGTAGGGGCACTGGTTTTCAATTATTCCACTGTACATAAAAGCAAAAACAGCTCTGACTTCAATTTTTTCTTTAATTTTATCTGATGACAGTTCTTCTTTGTTATTCCCTAATCCTTACACTGGTAAACTGATAAACTGGGAGACTTTACGTAGATAGACTTGGGATAGGGGAGAGTAAAAACAGATGGCAGAGATACATTTCATTTTGAATTGTGACCTTTTCATATTATTTTTCTAATTTTGCATAAACACTCTTGTATATATGCATTATGGATTAATTTTCACAACTTTCTATGCTCTCTATTAATGAGAACCTTGTGAACTCATTCTCCATGTTTCTATTGCCTCCAATCAAAAGCTACACTGATTTCCCTTCTAACTCAGAGAAATATAACTGAAGATTAAGACGGCCAATGAAAAAGAGAAGTCCCAGGACAATAGGATTAACCACAAAATAATTTTAAGTTAAAGTTTCTTGAAAAACAAGAAGCACTATATCTTCTTATTAGTTATTCTACAATATTTTTTAAAAGCCAGTTAACCTTTAAATAGTTTTAGTTTCTAAATACAATCATATTGCCAAAATCTCTGATATAAGATTCATTGAGAAAAGCAAATACTTTTGAGTATTTATCATGTGTGTGGAATTCAATTCTGGTTTTGTCATTTTCTATTTTATGCCTCAGCAAATTTCTAATCTTTTTTTCTGTCTCATTTTCTACTTATTTAGAGAAAATACTAATCTCTACCTCATAAAAGAATTAAATGAGATACTACAACTAAAAGTACCTGTGGGTCTTTTCTGATAGCATATAAGGCTTATATAAATGTTAACTGTAATTATTGTTCTCTTTTAAATTGTTATCTTTTACGCACTGTTTTGGTGAACAAAATTGACCAACATCCTGAATGAATGGAGCCTACGCCCACTTAGGAATGACAGACAATAAACAAGTAAACAGATAAACCAAATTATACTATAATGTAGAAGTACTATGCAGAGTGTATGGAGTAGTAGATTCAGTCTGCAAGGAGGGTAACAGGGTATTTAAGTCCCATTCAAGTACAATATTTGGGGAAGCCCTCTTTGAAGGCTTGATATTTGAGTTTGGATATAAAAGTGCTGGCATTGTGAGGATGAGACGTGTAATATTTCAGGTAGAGAAATGAGTAGGGATAAACAGTATCTGATGGTAATGAGTTAGATGTTTCATGTAGCAAAAAAAAAATTATGGAAGCATGGACTAAAAAAAAACAGTTTGAAAAGTGGGATAAGAAAGGGGATATGCAAAATATAGACAGAATGTCTGTTGTTGGTGATAATATAGCACAGTCTTCCCCCTCCCCCAACGTCTTCACATTATGTAATCTGTTACCCATTAGTTACCACAACCATTATATGTAGTGAAATAAGCCAGTCCCAAAAAGACAAATACCATATGTTTTCCCGGACCAGTCATAACTAATAGAATACCAAAAATGTAATATATAGGAGAGAAATTGATAATTGTTGGCAGCCCTTAATCTACTGATGAGGAACAATGTTTTTTTCTTACTGTTCATTGAACACTTTACTTGGTGTGTAGGGTTAATCTCATGAGCATAAAGTAAACTGAAAGTAGATCATTGTAAAAATTAAGAGAGGAATAAGAGAGGAAGGAGGAGGAAGGGTGGGAGTATACACAGGTGGAATAGTAGCATGGGAAATATGACTGTGTTCCTAAATCTGTATATATCAATTACATGAAATTTGTATACCTTAAATAAGAAAAAATATAAAATGGCTATTGAGACAGAAAAAGAGAGATCTCAAATTCCGTTAACTTTCATTACAGTATATTGTTATACTTGTTCTGCTTGTTATTAACTTACTATTTTTTTTTTTTTTTTTGACAGGCAGAGTGGACAGTGAAAGAGAGAGAGACAGAGAGAAAGGTCTTCCTTTTGCCATTGGTTCACCCTCCAATGGCCGGCGCGGCCAGCGCGCTGCGGCCAGCGCACCACGCTGATCTGAAGCCAGGAGCCAGGTGCTTCTCCTGGTCTCCCATGCAGGTGCAGGGCCCAAGTACTTGGGCCATCCTCCACTGCACTCCCTGGCCATAGCAGAGAGCTGGCCTGGAAGAGGGGCAACCGGGACAGAATCCGGCGCCCCGACCTGGACTAGAACCTGGTGTGCCAGCGCCGCAAGGTGGAGGATTAGCCTAGTGAGCCGTGGCGCCAGCCTATTAACTTACTATTGTTAATATCATACTGTGCCTAATTTATAAATTGAATTTTGTATATACGCATAGCAAACCACATAGCAGATATGGAGTTCAAGACTGCTCTGCTGTGCTTAGGATTTGTTCCCAGTGTTTCACATGTGCGAGTCTGGTCCTCACTGCCACAGCATTGTGTAGTACGGCCTTTAAGAGATGAAGATTAGGTCCTGAAGAGGGATGAATGCTTTTCTCCCGAGTTAGGTCTCACTCTTGGGACTGGAGTGTTACTGAAGTTATAAAGAAAGTTTGGCTTCCTCAATTTGTTCTCTTCTTCCCCTCTTGTCAGGCAATCAACCGCCCCTCTCTTCCTGCTCTCTCTTGCTTCTTGTACATGTGATTTTGTCTTCCATCAGGTCCTCAGCAGAAGCTTGCGCTGGCACCATGCTTTTGAACTTCCAGAACTATGACCTAAGTAAACCTCTTTTATTTATGTATTTTCTTACATCAATTATTTCTGTTATAGCAAACTGAAAATGGACTGACAGGTACTGTCAGCATTTCCAGGTATCCATTGGAGGTCTTAAAACATACCCCACACAGTCAGGTGAGATTATTATAACTAGTACTGGACTTGCCCTCCTAATACTCACAGCTCATAAACTTGACAAGCTTATAATACCTTTGGTTTTGGGGAAGCAGCCAAAATGTTGTGTCTGGTGATTATAGAGCAGGTCTTGCTGTTGCAATTCTACTAGTGCAGTACAGGGAGGTGGGAGCCAAGCAGCCAAATTAAGGAGGTCATCTTACTGAGCTAAGGCAGAGATGACGGTTCAGGGCTTCCCAAAAGGCTGATAAATGCAAGAGCCAAAAAATAGCATCTGTGCCAGGGAGTAAGGAAAGGTGGAAGGGTGACTAAAGCTGCATCTGAGATCTGGTGACAGATTTTTGACAGAGAGCTGGGCATCGTATTCACTACATAAGAATCCATTAAGCCTAGCAGAGAGCAGCTGCTTTGGGCCTGTGAACTGAAGAGAGATTCCAGAGATCATATATTTTAGTGAAACTTTGTGTGCTGGGTTCGTGGAGTCTCTTGGGCCTTCAGAGAAGACAGAAAGACCTGGACATTGATACTGTAGAAAGGGCTGATCCCCAGAATAAGATTTAGAAAAGATTTTCTGCAAAGATACAGATAGTAAATATTTTTTCCTGTGTTTGTCAAATATCTTCCACCAAACATTCATCAATGTAAAACACATGCTAAGCTGTGGGTGTGTAGAAATGGGCCATGAGATTTTGACATCTGGTCATAGTTTGCTAACCTGTACTATAAGGTATGAATTACTGTCTAAAAGCAAAACAAAAACAGTCCACATGTTTAAGAGTACTGCTATCTGAATGAGCAATTAAGATCACAACATAATTTAACTGCTTCTGAGGGCAAAGTCAATATTCTCTAATGTAAAATCATATATTTTATAACTCACTATAGTATATAATCAACAGTGTGAATCATGGACTAGAAAATATGTATAAAAGCAGAAAAATGTGACCCATAATAAAGAAAAAAAGGAGCCAATATAAACAGATGTTAAAATTAGCCAGATGTTGAAGTTAGCAGACAGGAATTTTAAGCATCTATTATAAACATGTTCAAGGACTTAAGAAAGAGAATGATCATATCGAGTGAACATATGGGAACCCTCAGCAGAGAAATAAAAACTATTAAAAAGGTACCACGTTGATATTTGAGAATTGAAATATAAAACATAGGAAAGGAAAAATTCACTTAATGAGCTAACAATGTGCTGGATATGCTAGAATACAGAGTCAGTGGCTGGAATAAAGATCAGTACAAACGATGGACTATGAATAACAGAGAACACACACTAAAATTAACTAAACACAGCCACTGTAATAGGCAGGGTAGTAATGACCAGACAGTACAATTATATGAAATTAGAGTTTTTGAAAAATAGAGTTGCTTAATGGGACAGAAAAGTATTAAAGAACTAATGAGAGAAAAACTCAAACACAGTGACAGATATTTGCAAGTTGAAGATACGTAGAGCTTAGTTAATGTCAGATAACGAAGAACACTCATAAAAATCAGAGGACATGTTATGAAAGCAAAAGTATGATCTAAATCTAGCTGATTTATTTTCAGAACCAGTGGACTAAATATAACAGATGACAGCTTCAAAAAGATGAAGAAAAAAAGTTATCAAATCAAAATCCTACAAATGAGGTAGAACTCCTATAAAATGAGGTAAAATAATTTTTTTTAAATTGAGATAAAACTACAAGAATTCAGGGCCAAAGGTCTACACTGTAAGAAATGTCAAAGGATGTTCTTCAGGATAAAAGCTAATGAAAATTCCTACACCTGGGAATAAAGAGCAATGAATATGGAAAGTAGAAAACACATTTTCAACTATAAGTAAGTCACTGTGTCTTTCACCTTTTTAATATTTAAAAAAAATAGAGCACCATCAATCATATTGGGTTGGAGAAAATCTATAAGAGCCTACATAGAAAAATCCAAGGAAATCTGTAAAAATAGCTACTAGAATAGATTAGTTCAAATCTTTGTAGGACACAAGTCAATATTCTGAAACCTACTGTATTTCTATATCTCAGCAATGGAAAATTGGTAGTTTAATATTAAATGTTTATTTTAATTCAATTATATAATTTAAAAATTAATGTTATTTCAATTAAAGCCCCTTCCAAATATGAGATCATTAAATAACACACACACATAGCATTAGTTCTGAAGAAACTATCAACCATGCTAAAAAATGAAAGAAAGGATGAAATAGAAGAGATATTCCATATCATCTATCTAAAGACTCAACTAAATTCCAATCAAATTTCAGTTAAATAGTATATTGATATCTGTTACTTAATTCTGATATTAATGTGACAAAGGAATTAGAGTAAGCTAAATGAATTATAAAATAAAGCTGGAGGATTCATACTATTAAATTCCCATATTTATTATAAAGCAACAGTGATCAGGACACTATTATTTCAGAGAAAGAAAATATATATTGGTCACCAGCACAGTTTGGAGAGTCCTGAAACAGGTCCACATTTGGATTCTTACATTGTCAATTGATTTTTTTGATAAAGTGCAAAAGTGACACCAGTAAACACAGGTAGCCTTTTCAATAAATGGTACTGGAAAAACTATACAAAAGAGATGTAGGATATCAGCTTTGTAAATGAGTTAGGCAAGCAAAAATAATTATTAAAAACTGATAAACCTAAAACCAAATTTAACATTTGCTTTATTAAAAGTCACAAACTGGCAGAAAAATCTTTGCAGATCACTTATTTGACAAAAACTCTTATCCAGAATGTATGATGAACATTCAAAACTTAATAATATAGTAAACAGAATATTTCCATTAAAATAGAAGAAAACAGTGTACATAGATACATCACCAAAAAGAATTACAAATGAAAATATGTCTTTACAGAGATGAATAATATCAAAGTAAAACCTAAGGGTTCCAAGTGCTGAGAAGGATGTAGAGTAGTGATAAATCTCAAAAATTGTGACTGGAAAAGAAAGTGGTACAGCTACTCTGGAAAAAATTTGGATAATTTGTTTTACATTTAAACATAAACCTCCTTATAGCTGAGAAATTCCATTCCCAGTTATTCATCCTAACTAAATTGAAGCTTATCTTTATCCAAAAATTTTACATGTGTGTTTATTGCAATTTTATTCAAAATTGTCCAAACTGGCAATAACCCAAGTGTCCTCCCTCAGGTAAAAGGATTTCTGGTGCATGCATAGTCTCAGCAATAGAAAGGAACAAACTTGTAAGACAGGCTACCTGTCAGATTATCAAAGGTATTTTGTTAAATCAAAGAAGAAATAATCAAAAGTATAATTCTGTATGATTCATGTATATGACATTCTGGAAAAAATTTAATTATAGAATATTAAAATGTCAGTTGTTACCAGAGACTCGGGATGGGATGAGTGACTGCAAATATGTATGAGGAAATTTAAGATTTATTTATTTATTTGTATTTAGTTATTTGAAAGGCAGAGCAAGAGAGCATAAGAGACAGAGCCACACACAGAGATAAAAATAGTGATAAGTGTGGGGAGAGAGAGAGAGAGAGAGAGATAGGGATCATCCATTCTTCCATTTGCTCATTCACCACCACTACTCTCCTCCAAATGGCTGAAACAATTAAGGTTGGGCCAGGCAAAAGCTAGGAGCCAAGAGCTCCTTACTTATTTCCCAATTGGTTGGGAAGGGCCCAGGTACGTGAGCCATCATCATTTCTTTCTCAGGCACATTAGCAGAAAGTTAAGTCAAAAATGGAGTAGCTGGACTTGAACTGACACTCTGATATGGGATGCTGGCATTGTAAGCTGCAGGAGAACCTGCTTTGCCACAGTTTTGTCCCCAATATAAGGAATTTATGAGGTGTGATGGTACTGCTTTAAGTATTTATTACAGCTGGTGCCATGGCTCACTAGGCTAATCCTCCACCTTGCGGCGCCGGCACACTGGGTTCTAGTCCCAGTCGGGGTGCCGGATTCTGTCCCGGTTGCCCCTCTTCCAGGCCAGCTCTCTGCTGTGGCCAGGGAGTGCAGTGGAGGATGGCCCAAGTGCTTGGGCCCTGCACCCCATGGGAGACCAGGAGAAGCACCTGGCTCCTGCCTTCGGATCAGCGCGGTGCGCCGGCCGTAGCGCGCCGGCCACGGCAGACATTGGAGGGTGAACCAATGGCAAAAGGAAGACCTTTCTCTCTGTCTCTCTCACTGTCCCCTCTGCCTGTCAAAAAAAAAAAAGTATTTATTATTGTGGTGATGACTGGATTGTATGAATTTGTCAAACCGTATATCCAACAATGACTCTATTAACTGGAGTATGAAAAAAAAATGACTGATTTACATTTATCTATTAAGAAATCAGTAAAAAGACCCTAGTTCAGCAGAAATACAGGCAAGGAGTATATACAATAATAAAATGAGAGGTCCAGCATTGTGTCACGGCAGGTAAAGCCACCATCTATGACCAACATCTCACATCCAGCTCCCTGCTAATGTCCTGGGAAAAACAGCAGAAGTTTGGAGGTTTGGGCTCCTGCCATTCACATGGAAGACAAGGCTGAAGGTCCTGGATTCTGGCTTTGGCCTGGCCCAGCCCTGTCCATTAAGGCTATCTAGGGAGTGAAGCAGTGGATGGAATATCTCTGTCTCTGTCTCACCCTCTTTTTTCATCTCTCCTCTGTAATTCTGACTTTCAAAGAAAATCATTAAAAAATCAAATGAAAAGATGTCTACTTCATTCATATACAGTTAATTTCAAAGTATTCACTGATCATTTAAACTTTAGTACTGTATCTATGTAAATTACCACAAATATAAGAAAATTATATCTGTATATCCATATATTTTAACTACTACAAATATAAGAAAATGATGTTTTTCTTTGCAGTTTGGCTTCTTTCACTTGGCATAATGATCTCTAGTTGCATCCACTTTATTGCAAAAGTCAGGATTTTATTCATTTTTATGCCTGAATAATACTCCATTTTGCATATGTAAAATATACTTTATCAAATCTTCAGTTGATGGTCATATAGGTATTTATTAGCTATTGTGAATTGAGCTGCTATATACATGGGAATATGAGTAACTGTTTCATATGCTTCTATCATTTTCATTGTATGTGTTTTCAGCAGTGGAATAGCTAAGTCCTATGGCAGACATATTTTTGGACTTAGGAGGAATCTTATCAGTGTTTTTTTTAAAACGTTTATTTAATGAATATAAATTTCCAAAGTACAGCTTATGGATTACAATGGCTTCCACCCCATAACTTCCCTCCCACCCTCAACCCTCCCCTTTCCCGCTCCCTCTCCCCTTCCATTTACATCAAGATTCATTTTCAATTCTCTTTATATACAGAAGATCAGTTTGGCATATAATAAGTAAAGATTTCAACAGTTTGCTCCCACATAGAAACATAAAGTGAAAAATACTGTTTGAGTACTAGTTATAGCATTAAATCACAATGTACGGCACATTAAGGACAGAGATCCTACATGAGGAGTAAGTGCACAGTGACTCCTGTTGTGACTTAACAAATTGAAACTCTTGTTTATGGCGTCAGTAATCACCCTAGGCTATTGTCATGAGTTGCCAAGGTTATGGAAGCCTTTTGAGTTCACCGACTCTGATCATATTTAGACAAGGTTGTAGTCAGAGTGGAAGGTCTCTCCTCCCTTCAGAGAAAGGTACCTCCTTCTTTGATGACCCATTCTTTCCACTGGGATCTCACTCATGGAGATCTTTCATTTAGTTTTTTTTTTTTTTTTTTTTTCCTACAGAGTGTCTTTGCTTTCCATGCCTGAAATACTCTCATGGGCATTTCAGCCGGATATGCATGCCTTTAGGGCTGATTCTGAGGCCAGAGTGCTGTTTAGGACATCTGACATTCTATGAGTCTGCTCTGTATCCCACTTCCCATGTTGGATCGTTCTCTCTATTTTTTATTCTATCAGTTAGTATTTACAGACACTAGTCTTGTTTGTGTGATCCCTTTGACTCTTAGTCCTATCATTATAACCAATTGTGAACAGAAATTGATCACTGGGACTAGTGAGATGGTATTGGTACATGCCACCTTGATAGGATTGAATTGGAATCCCCTGGTATGTTTCTAACTACCATTTGGGGCAAGTCAGCTTGAGCATGTCCCAAATTGTACATCTCTTCCCTCTCTTATTCCCACTCTTATATTTAACAGGGATCAATTTTCAGTTAAGTTTCAACACTTAAGAATTCAACCAACGGTATAAAATAGAACAAATAAAAAAAATACTAGGAGGGATAAAGTATTAAGTCGTTCATTGACAGTCAGGGCAAGGGCTGATCAAGTCACTGTTTCTCATAGTGTCCATTTCACTTCAACAGGTTTCCGTTTTGGTGATTGGTTAGTTGTCCCCGATCAGGGAGAACATATGATATTTGTCCCTTTGGGACAGGCTTATTTCACTCAGCATAATGTTTTCCAGATTCCTCCTTTTTGTTGCAAATGACCGGGTTTCATTGTTTTTGACTGCTGTATAATATTCTGTAGAGTACATATCCCATACTTTCTTTATCCAGTCTACTGTTGATGGGCATTTAGGTTGATTCCAGGACTTAGCTATTGTTAATTGAGCTGCAATAAACATTAAGGTGCAGACGGCTATTTTGTTTGAAAAATGTCTATTGAGTTCATGGCATATCTCTTAAGTGAGTCGTTTGTTTTGTTATTGTGGAGTTTCTTGATTTCTTTGTAGATTCTGGTTATTAAACCTTTATCAGTTGCATAGTTTGTAAATATTTTTTCCCATTCTGTTGGTTGCCTCTTCACTTTCCTGACTGTTTCTTTTGCAGTAGAGAAACTTCTCAATTTGATGCAATCCCAAATGTTATTTTTGGCTTTGACTGCCTGTGCTTCCTGGGTCTTTTCCAAGAAGTATTTGCCGGTGCCTATATCTTGCATGGTTTCTCCAATGTTCTCTAATAATTTGATGGTGTCGGGTCATATATTTAAGTCTTTAATCCATGTTGAGTGGATTTTTGTGTAAGGTGAAATGTAGGGTCTTGCTTCATGATTCTGCACGAGGAAATCCAATTTTCCCAGCACCATTTATTGAATAGACTGTCCTTATTCCAGGGATTAGTTTTGGATCCTTGATCAAATATAAGCTGGCTGTAGATGTTTGGATTGATTTCTGGTGTTTCTATTTTGTCCCATTGGTCTATCCATCTGTTTCTTTACCAGTACCATGCTGTTTTGATTATAACTGCCCTGTAGTATGACCTGAAATCTGGTATTGTGATGCCTCCGGCTTTGTTTTTGTTGTACAAGATTGCTTTAGCTATTTGAGGTCTCCTGTGTCTCCATATGAATTTCAGCACCATTTTTTCTAGATCTGAGAAGAATGTCTGGTATCTTGAGTGGTATCACATTGAATCTATAAATTGCTTTTGGGAGAATGGACATTTTGATGATATTGATTCTTCCAATCCATGAGCATGGAAGATTTTTCCATTTTTTGTATCTTATTCTATTTCTTTTTTTAAGATTTTGTAATTCTCATCATAGAGATCCTTAATGTCCTTGGTTAAGTTTATTCTGAGGTATTTGATTGTTTTTAGCTATTGTGAGTGGGATTGATCTTAGCACTTCTTTCACAGCTGTGGCATTGCCTGTGTACACAAAAGCTGTTGATTTTTGGGCATTGATTTTATATCCTGCTACTTTGCCAAACTCTTCTATGAGTTCCAATAGTTTCTTTGTAGAGTTCTTTGGATCCCCTAAATAAAGAAGCATATCATCTGCAAAGAGGGATACTTGGAATTCCTCTTTCCCAATTTGTATCCCTTTAATTTCTTTTTCTTGCCTAATAGCTCTGGCTAAAACTTTCAGAGCTACATTGAACAGCAGTGGTGAGAGTCGGCATCCCTGTCTGGTCCCAGATCTCAGTGGAAATGCTTCCAACTTTTCCCCATTCAATAGGATGCTGGCCGTGGGTTTTTCATAAATTGCTTTGATTGTATTGAGGAATGTTCCTTCCATACCCAGTTTGCTTAGAGTTTTCATAATGAAAGGGTGTTGAATATTATCGAATGCTTTCTCTGCCTCTATTGAGATAATCATATGGTTTTTCTTCTGCAGTTTGTTAATGTGGTGTATCACGTTGATTGTTTTGCAAACATTGAACCATCCTTTCATTCCAGGGATAAATCTTTCTTGGTCTGGGTGGATGATTTTTCTGATGTGTTGTTGTATTCTATTGGCCATAATTTTATTGAGGATTTTTGTGTCTATGTTCATCAGGGATATTGGTCTGTAATTTTCTTTCAATGCTGCATCTTTCTCTGGCTTAGGGATTAAGGTGATGCTGGCTTCATAGAAAGAATTTGGGAGGATTCCCTCTTTTTTGATTGTTCTGAATAGTTTGAGAAGAATTGGAGTTAGTTCTCCTTTAAATGTCTTGTCAAATCCAGCAGTGAATCCATCTGGTCTTGGGCTTTTTTTGTTGTGAGGGACTTTATTACTGATTCAATTTCTGTCTCAGTTATGGGTCTGTTTAGGTTTTCAAAGTCTTCATAATTCAATTTAGGTAGATTGCATGTGTCCAGGAATCTATCCATTTCTGATAGATTTCTCTGTTTGCTGGCATACAACTCTTAGTAGTAATTTCTGATGATTCGTTGTATTTCTGTGGTGTCTGTTGTTACATTTCCTTTTTCATCTTTGATTTTATTGATTTGTGTCCTTTCTTTTTTTAGTTAGTTGAGCCAATGGTGTTTCAATTTTATTCATTTTTTCATAAAACCAGCTCTTCGCTTGGCTGATTTTTTTGTAATTTTTTTGGATTCAATCCTGTTGATTTCTTCTCTGATTTTAATTATTTCTCTTCTCTTACTAGATTTGGGTCTGGTTTGCTGCAGATTTTCTAGGTCCTTGAGATGCATTGAAAGCTCATTTATTTGGTGCCTTTCCAATTTCTTGATGTAGGCACCTATTGCTATAAACTTTCCTCCCAGCACAGCTTTTGCAGTATCCCATAGGTTTTGAAATGTTGTGTTATTATACTCATTTACTTCCAGAAAGTTTTTGATTTCTCTTTTGATTTCTTCTATGACCCAGTGTTCATTCAGGAGCATGTTGTTCCGTCCCCATGTGTTTGCATACTCTCTAGGGATTCCTGAGTTGCTAATTTCCAACTTCATTGCACTGTGGTCTGAGAAGCTGCATGGTATGATTCTAATTCTTTTAAATTTTCTGAGACTTGCTTTATGGCCTAGTATGTGATCAATCCTAGAGAAGGTTCCTGGCACTGCTGAGAAGAATGTAAAATTTTTAAATGTAGGATTGAAAGTTCTGTAGATATCTGCTAAATCCATTAATAGTGTCTATTAAATCTGCTGTTTCCTTTTTGATCTTCTGTCCAGATGATCTGTCTATTTCTGAGAGTGGAGTATTGACGTCCCCCAGTACTATTGTAGCATATCTTTAAGCATTTTTTGCAGGGCTGGACGAGTGGCGACAAATTCTTTCAATTTCTGTTTGCTATTAAAGGTCTTTATTTCACCTTCATTCACAAATGAGAGCTTTTCAGGATATAATAATCTGGGCTGGCAGTTTTTCTCTCTTAGTCCTGGGCTATATCTCGCCATTCCCTTCTAGCCTGTAGGGTTTCTGATGAGAAGTCTGCTGTGAGTCTAATTGGAGATCCTCTGAGAGTAATCTGACATTTCTCTCTTGCACATTTTAGGATCTTTTCTTTATGTTTCACTGTGGAGAGTTTAATTACAACATGTCATGGTGAGGATCTCTTTTGGTTGTGTTTATTAGGGGTTCTATGAGCTTCCTGTACTAGGATTTCTCTGTCCTTCTCCAAACCCAGGAAATTTTCTGCTAATATCTCACTAAAAAGGCCTTCTAATCCTTTCTCTCTCTCCATGCCTTCAGGAACTCCTAGAACCTGAATGTTGGGTTTAATAGTTTCCTGAAGATTCCCGACAATATGTTTTGATTTCTAATTTCCTCTTTTTTCCTTTGGTCTGACTGTATCCTTTCCTGTTCTCTGTCTTCTAAGTCTGATAGTCTCTCTTCTGCTTCACCCATTCTGTTTTTAAGGCTCTCTAACGTGTTTGTCATTTGATCTATTGAATTCTTCATTTCATTTTGATTTCTTGTCACTATCACAGTTTCATGTTCTATTAGTTGCTTCATTTCATTTTGATTCCTCCTTAATATTTCATTTTGTGAGAGAGATTTTCTATCCTGTCCAGTAAGGATTTCTGTGGTTCAAGAATTTGTATTTGAGAACTTCTTAATGTTCTTACCAATTTTTTAGATCTGCTTCTTGCATTTCTTCTATCTCATCATCTTCATAATCTTGAATTGGGGTGTCTTTTTCATTTGGGGGCATCATAGTGTCTTCCTTGTTCTAGTTGTTTGGCATTGTGGAAATATTCTTTGGTTTCTTCGCTGTGGTGTTTTTTCTCATTATACTATGAATCTAGATTAAGTGGACTGTCTGCTTTTGATGATCCTTAGAGGCTGTGATGGGTATGGCCAGAGATCTCTGTTTGGTTCTTCAGGGTTAAGGGTGTGCCAAAGGTGACTCACCCAGGTTGTTCTTTCTCTTGCTCGCTTGTTCTCTCTCTCTCTCTTTTTTTTTTTTTTTTCTCAGAAGGGAAGTAATTCTGCACAGCTGAGTGGAATTGAGGGTAGTTGTTTTATGAAATCTGGCCCCTGTGTGTATTAGTCTGCTCTACCCCAAGGACCACACAAAGAGTCTATGCAGCCCTCAGTGTGGTCTCAAATTTCTCTGCAGTCTCTCACTGGGTTGCCAAGGTTACCGAGTTTGTGTACTTGGTGAGTTCTCTCGCCCACCCTTAGATTTTCACTGTCTCAGTTCATTAGCTCCACACTTTCACTAGGTTCTAAACTCCAGTTATTTCTTCCCACCAGAGTCAGGTTTTTCCGCTTGGCTGATGGTGGGCACACTTTAAGTATGTCCAAAATGGTGCCTGCTCTTTGTCTTGCTCGGCTTTGTAAGGTGAGTGGAGAGAGAGGCTAGTGTCTGTGCTGGTTCCTCTTATTTATTTATTTATTTTTCTCCTCCAGTCAGCCTGGTGAACTTTCCCCAGCGGGGCTTCAAGCCTCGTTCCCTCTAGGTTCTTTCTGCCATTCCCCATCAATGACTTGGGTTACCGAGGTTTTCGTTTCACCTCTCCTTCCAGCACTGGTGCAGACTCCATGGCTCAGCTTCCGCACCGTGGGTGTCCTTGCTCTCCCTGTAGGTCCTCCATGTCACACTAGATCCAGAAGAATTTACTCTGTAATTTTTTCCCGAGCCTTTTCCTGAGACTACAGTAACTCCACTTTTATTAAACTATCTTTTCCCGGACTATCAGTGCTCGCCCTCACTATTCCACCATCTTGGCTCTGCCTCCATAGTGTTTTCCATAATGATTGCTATAGTTTACATTCCCATCAACAGTGTATTCGGGCATCTTTTTCTCCATATGGTCATTATCATTTTTTTATTTTTTTATTTTGGGTTAATAGCCATTCAAACTGGAGGGAGTTTATATCTCATTGAAGTTTTTATTTGCATTTCCCTAAAAGTTACAGATCCTTAGCATTGTTTCATTATGTTTTTTGACCATTTGTATATTATCTTTTGAAAAATGCTGAATAATGGCCTTTGCCCATTTCTTAACTGGGTTTTTTGTTTGTTTTGTTGGAAAATTTCTTGATCTCCGTATATATTCTGTATGCACAGCTTCCAAGATATTTTCTCCCATTCCATCAGTTTCCTCTTCACCTTGTTGGTTGTTTCCTTTGCTGTGCAGATGTTTCTTAGCTCAGTGTAATTCCATTTGTCCATTTTTGCCTTTGCTTCTTGGGTATTATCTAAGAAGTCTTTGCCTAGGCCAAATCTTACAGCATTTCCTCTATGTTTTCCTATAGTATTTTGATCGTAGTATTAGATCCTTGATCCATTGTGGGTTGATTTTAATACTATTGTCAGCTAGTGGACTTGTTTCAAGCTGCTGCATGTAGAAATCCAGTTTTCCCAATATCATTTGTTGAAGAGAATGTCCTTTTTCCAGGCAATGATTTTCATTCTTTGGCTGCAGATGTGTAGATTAATTTCTGGGTTTTTCCAATCTGTTCCATATCCATTTTTGTGCCAGTACCAGGCTGTTTTGCTTGGATACTGGTGTCCTGATGCCTCTAGCTTTGTTTTTATTGTTTAAGAATGTTTTGGCTATTTGGAGTCTTCTGTGTTTCCATGTGAATTTTCGTATTTATTTTCCAGATCTGTGATGAATGACCTTGATATTTTGATTTGGATTGCAGTTAATCTAAATTGCTTTGGGTAGGAATTTTATCAAACTTTTATCTGAGACATAATCACAATGATACTGTATACTATATTTTAGAAAATAAAGGAAGAATTACTTTATGATTTGTTTTATGAGATTGATAACCATGATGCAAAACATGCCCATGAAATATTTAAATCAGTAAAACATAATACTACTGAAATAAATATCCTTAATAAAATGAATGCATGATAACAGTAATAAAAATGAATGCATTCTTCAATAACATTATCATGAAGAGTGTAATGTTAAAAAAGGAGAAGATATTATGACAAAATGAAATTAATCCCTAGAATAAATATTAATTTAAAATTTGAAATAATTGATATAATTTAGTATAGTAACAAAATATATCAAATAAAGAGCTTAAAAAGATTCAGTAATAGCTTTTCTATCACACTTAAAATCCTGGTTTGGCTTGCACTAGAGAGCTCGATATTAAAAATGTTGAACAGTAGCATTTTCATAGATGTCCTTTGTCTCATTTGGGAAGTTTATTCCACCTAGTTTTCAGAAAGATTTATTACGTATATGTGTTCATTTAGTAAAATTATTTTATTGGTACACCTTCCAAAATAAGCCCTTATGAATGAAAAGCAACAGGAATGAAAAATGTCCAAATTTCTGAAAAACTTCATTTCAAATTGTAAATTTTGCACTATCCAGTAGAATATTCTGCAGTGATGTAACAGCTACAATAAGCACTGGTCAATAGAGTGGTTGCTAACCATTTGGGACTGTTAAGCTCTTTTAATGTGGCTAGTGTCTTTAAGACATATAATTTTTCATTTAATTTGATTTAGTTCATTTTTCAGTATTTCAAGGTTAAGAAAGTTAAAATATGTCCTTATTGTTTCCTAATTTCCCATTTCTCAAAA